>NC_090934.1:709325010-709625010 GCF_040938575.1 Ambystoma mexicanum | reverse complement strand
TCCGCAGGAGAAACTTATCAAAAGATTTCGAGTAGGATTTATGCAGACACTAGCACTTCGTGTTTCATTCCCACACTAGTATTGCCGCTCACTTTAGAACATGCTGACCTTGAGCAAATGGACGCCCTTCGCAGCATGTACGCCTGGATTATTTCACCACGGCAGGCAGACATCCTCTCCATCTATAGTAGTCAATGAGCTTCCGCCACCGCCCCCCACCTATTTTAAGAAACCCCACACTACATTTCAGCTAGACGCACTTCGGGGTGAAGAATAACATTTGCTCCCGTGCAACTTGTTTACAACGGCACCGTGGGCACGCTCTCTGTGCGTAGGTAGGCAAATTTATATGAAGAAAAGTAAAATTCCCCTCGTAAGGTCGGCCGTTTTGTTTCACTTCGTCAAAAAGGAGGCGGTTAATATCTGAGGCAATATCGAAGGAAGCAAAGTTATTATTTCAGAAATGTTGTATACTGAAGCAACTAACTACCAGGGTGGTCTCGAGCGCTCTGTGTTTAATAACAGTTTTAAATAGTAACTGGAAGTCTCAAAGTTTAGGATTTCTATGACCACAATAAAAGCACAACAAAAATGATTTTAAAAAGGCGCAAGGTTTCAGTGCCACGAGCACTGCCGAGGGTGTACTTAACAGGAGATCGTTATTGGCCTCCCACCCAGCCAATCAGAATGTTCAGAGTGCAATAAATAACTAAAGGTATTGACTGCATCCCATCATCAAAAGTATACGGTAAAACAATGCAATTGCCAGGCAAGATTTTTGTCAATAAGACACTGCCTTTCTTACAAGAGCTTTTTCCTTGCAACACATAATTTAACACAAAGAGAAAGCTAAAACACGGGGGGGGGGGGGGGGGGACTTTTCACTTTCTTATATCTTTTACATTACACCTACTGAATGCTCACGTTAAACCCGCTGCAGTGCAACAAAGTTTGCAATTTAAATGATCAACTACTACAAAATAAAAACATTTAATTCACACATTTTCTCTATTTACTTTACTCACTATTAAAGCAAATTTTTACTTAACCACGAAAAAGCCAAAACATGTATTTCTATTACCACTATGTGCTGCTAACCTTATAAACCTCGGGAATTGCCTTTATCGCTTGGGAAAATTAAACTTGCCCAATTTATGACCCTCAGCTTCGCCTTGGGTAGTAACTTGGTGGTTGGTCATTATCTCGCAATAACGACACCTCCCTCGTTCTAGTCGCTCGGGCCTATAACTATTGGTCCCGGAGACTCAGTAAAGGCCCCTGCCGTGAGGGGCATATCGCTATTAGTACTACGGCCCGCAAGATCTGCGTAACCGGGGCACTAAAAGCTGCAGTGTTTCAGGACATTTAAAAAAATAAATAAAAATAGCCGCCGGGAAAGGGAAAACAGAGTCCATTTTCCCTTTTCATGGCAGCCATCGGGAGTGGATGCGCTGGGAACAGAAGTGTTCCCAGTGCGTACGCTCCCGAAAGACGACAGCTACAGGAGAGCTTACCTTCTTCTCTCTGGCCAGCCTCTCTTGGCCCCCTTCCTGAAAGGCTAAAAACCTTGGGTCATCTTCAATTCCACTCTCCTTCTCTCCTCACATCTCTGACGTCTCTAAGAAGTCACACTACCAGCTGCACCTCCTCAGAGGTATTCTTCCTTTCCTCTCCTTCCACCAGAAGCTCACTGTCTCCAGAGCTCTGGTTCTCTCCAGGCTGGATTACTGCAACAGCCTCTTTCTAAATCTGCCTGCCTCTACTCTCCGCCCTTTTCAACTTATCCAGAACAGAACTGCAAGACTTCTCCTTGGCCTCAAACCCAGTGACCGTATCTCTCCTGGTCGGAAATCTCTGCACTGGCTCAGAGTGGCTGCAAGAATTAAGTTCAAAACCCTATGCATTGTCCACAAGGCCTTCTGGGGCACTAGGCCTCAATACCTTCAACTCTCTTCGTAAATATCTTCCTTTGCGTTGTCTTCGATCATCCGCCTACAACTCCCTGAGGGTCAGTCGGTTCTCCAAGCAACGAGTTGGTGGTAGATCTCTTTCTTCGGCTGGGGCATCCCTCTGGAACAGCCTCCCTGCCTCCCATAAACTTGAGAAGAACCATCTCTGGTTCTGGAAACACCTCCAAACCTTTATCTTTGCTTCTGCTTTCTCCACTCCTCTCTCCTGCGGACCTCCTGGCTGTAACCGGATCTGCACTGGATTACCTGGACACCCTCTGATCTTGGACCCAGGTCCCTCCCCAGCCAGCTCTCACACCTGCACTGCCTGCCTGGCAACCCCCGTACTTGGGGACTGTTTCTGTTCCCCTGCAGTCCCCTCACCAGCACTTGATGTCTGCACTTACCTTGCACTTGCCACTTGCTGGCCGTAACTTCTACTTATTGTTATGATCTATTCCCATGTACTGCACTGTCCCATCCCCCTGTCCCACGCACTTACGCAATCTGAATGACACCTGGCCTAGTAGGATCATTGTCTGTCCTCCCTCGGTTTCCCCACTCCCTTGCCTCGTTGTGCCTTGAAACACTTGTGTGGTGCGTTATAAATGCCATATCATTATCACAGACTGGTCTTGTATCCATCTCCCCCAACTCACCAGCTGCATATGCTTCACGGATGCTGCTTGGTTGTTGGAGCCAAGGACAGCAACTGGCGAGTGTCCCTGCCTTGACTATCGACGCAGAAGTACCTCACAATATAGCACTCAGCCTGGTTTCCTAATATCACGCTTTCTGTTCTCGAGGCTTTGTGAAAGTAACGGTTCCTTGTCGAAAAGGTCCATGGAACTTCCCGCCTTGCGATCCCCTTCTGCTTTGCCATCTTCCTCCTCGTGTTAAATTGCCATCTTGGAACTGCTGTTTGCCTCGCTCAAGTGTGCACTCGTGCTCCGCCTTTTATCCGTGTTGGGAGGTGCAATCGAAGTCAGGTGCGTGTGTGATGGTCAGTAATTGCCGGACCTTGCCTGACCATTGTATTGGGACATGTCAGGTATACGGCTCAGGTGTTAGTCAGTTTTCTCTCCTAGCTGGCTGTGAGAAAGTGTTTGTGTTGTAAAAGAGGGGGAGGGGCGAGTTCATAAATATTCCACCTGGTAGGATGGGGTAAAGATGTTACAGGGAAGGGCATACCGTGGCTCACCACCCAGCGTCCCACTCACACTACCCGAAGACCCCCTCAACCAAGGTGATCCTCCCTCACTGGTCCACTTCCAGGAACTGGATCCAAAAGCGAAGGCCGTGTCCTGGCCCCCTGGATGACAGATCCGTGGGGACTAGTGGGTGAGACACCTTCTGGTTTCTCACAGCATAGAAGGGGCCAGACTGAGTAACCTGAACAAGGACCGATCTTAGTCTAGGGATAGCCTTCTGAAGACTAGGTTTTGAACATTTGGTTTGGTCAATCCTTTCAGGCTTGTTATAAGGAGTAGGAAAGCTCAGGACATTTGAAGGATCAGTGCATGTGATTAGGGGCTGAAGGGGGGTGGGGACCGAATCTCCTTTTGTTTCTTAGACTAGGGGGTTGCCTCATTATTAGGATCGAGAACTTGACACATGGGAGTGTAAGGAGCTTTGGACCTGAAGGATAAGTGCCTAAATTAAACTTAAAACATGGAGTTTCTATTAAAGAGCGTGATGCACCCTTCACAAAATCATGTCTCCTGGTGTCTTGTGCATCTTGCTCACTGCCATGATTAAAAGGGTGCAGCTATAAAATGTGGGATGCAAATAATTGAGTATCCGAAAACTATGTTCAAGTAAAAATGAATTCTGTAAACTGCTACTATTTCTAAGGCCTTTTAAATGAATCTAGGGACTGGCTGGTTGATCTCAATGCCACGCAGAAAACCAAATTGGATCTTTCTACTGGTAAAGGTGCAAAAAGGCCTTAATATGTAGCTATTCAAATATTATCTCATCAGTGTGTAAGGACATGCATATGGAAGTTGGAACTTTTGCCACATGTAGAAAAAACTAAGACCTACGTCTCTGGAGTGAGATAACCAGCAAAAGAACTCAGCCTGGGTCCCAGAACACTGTTTCGCAGCACTGAAGCTTAAAAATAACTCTCTGCATATTCCAATAATTCTGATGTCCCGTGTAGAGAAAATACATTTGTAATATTAAAGTATGTTCCTTTCAATGGTGAACTCATGAGAAAACGCCATTATAAAATAACAGGTGCACTTGTGAATTCTAATATAAAATAATGCAAAGTTTGGTGTAGGCATTAATCAAAGTTCCATTGCATTTTGCCATGCACTTCCCTATACGCTGAATAATACTCTTATTTTACTTTAAATGGAACATGCCTGAACAAGTAACTGGATTTGGCTCGCCCCATTCTAAGGAATGCATATGATAATGAGCCAAGTCTTCGTTACTGTGTCCATGTACGATTCCCCTGCTACCTGAATCCAGTTTTAATCAGTCTCAAAGCTAATGCAAGTCCCAAGACAAACCACAAGCATATAACATTGACAATCACATGTTTTAAGCTTCCTATAGCAGTAAAATGGAAAATAGCCAATTTTTGTATTCCCTTCCAGTGACATCTGCAGGCCAAAGCCATTTATAAAATGAAGGAAAGTTTTACCCCAAAAACAACTGAAAAAAAACAACTTAAGGGAAGCTTTTAGAAACATGAGACTCATTACAAACTGTAAATAAAACAATATGTCCATCACCCAACCTAAAATTAGCCTATGGCGTAATGGAAAAAAATGAAGATAACTGGGAAAATATTCATCTCTGAAAGTGCACAATGCACAGGGACATTACCCATATTGAATTATTGTTTCCGATCTATAGAGCATAATGATAGTCATCACATTCAAATCCAAAGTGACTGCAATTAAACAGAATGCCCCTGCATAACACAAGGAAATTCCCTCCAACCTTTGCACTCATGGGAGTCCAGGGGGAAGAACGTCCTTCCTTCCAAAGTCATAAAATATAGGATGAGTAGAGGATTATAAAAATAAACTTGTACACAGAAATTCTGGATTATTAATATTGGGAGATTAATATTGAAGATTTCTGGATACAACTGGAAGGAGGTGGCTGGTGAAGCAGAGCTGAAACCAGGTGGATGACAGATTTCTAGGCAAGCTGGACACTCAGACAGGTGATCCGCCCATGTTGTAAAATGTTTTACAGCCAGCCAGCTGAAAAGGGACTTTGCTGAGGCAGAGGCCGAGACTGATGTTCTAAGCTGTGTTCCCAAAAAAAGAAGCCACATTTAAAATGTAAGTATAGAAACTCTGACTATACATCCAAATGGCCCATCGTAGTAGCCATGGTAAAATCCTGGGAATCAAGGGGATGCTGACACAGGGGCAGTGGTAAATAGGGTGCCCCGCGTCTCATTTAAAATGAGCACCACGTGAGATGTAATTTACGAAAGCATTTTTGCATCGAGAGGCGCCACTTAAAAACAGACACCAACTAGTGTGTTCATTTGAAAGAATATTGTTTTTTGTAGAATTAAGCATCATCAAACAGAGACCTTGGCTTATGCCGGCATAGTATGACACAGGCCATGGTGTAGTCATGACACTATTTCTAATGCAGTGATATGCGAATTTGCAGCTGAGGAGAGCCACGTAAAATATGTTTGCACAATAGAAATACACAGAAAATTCATTCCATTCACAGAAAGTCACGCAAAGTGTAAAAACCCATGCTATCCCTGAGCCCGAAAGGCATGGTAGACCCATGTGTGATATGACACGGAACGCATGCTTTAACATGGTACCCATTACTGGAGAATATTTCACATCCAGCCCATAAACATGTAGATCTGAAGACAAATAGATAGGAATAGAATGACAATTCCACACATGTACAGTGAAAGCAGTCTAAACATATGGACTGAAAGCTGTACACATATGCAGATTGAAAGTTAAACACGCTCAGAGAAAGCTGCACATATTCTGAAAAGACTGCACACATATTCAGAGAAGAGTGGGTAATCCCTGAGAGCATGATTTTTCCCAATCCAAACCTGTAGGAGTTAGACGTTATTTGTTCTTGCCTACATTTAAATGACCTGCACATAGCCAATATGTCCACAATCCCACACTTCTACAGAGGAGCTAGTTGAATGAATATAGGTTTATAAATACCAGTTGTTCAAATAACTTTTCTCTGATAGAATACTTGATTTTTCTCCACTATCAAGACAACGTGTTGTGTTTTTGAACAGTTTTGAAACGGTTTTATTTAAACATGTACACACTCTGACCGATAATCAGCCATGCTATCATTGAAGTCTACTGTGTTGCTTAGAAACAATCATAGAAGTATTGTATTTTCAAATGCCTAATATCTTTTAGACTAGAATATATACCTAGAATTGACTATGGAAATGAATGCTTGTGTGAATTAGCAAGATTCATGTAGGCAGGTCAAATCTTAGGTTACTGACCCATGTATTTGGTATCTATAACATTGTAGTGATGTCCTTGGTGTAGAGCTGGAGACCACCTTTAAGGTGAACATTAATTCTTTAAATACATTTTAAGTTTTTGAATACATGTTTTTTCTTAACTAGAATTGTCACGGTAGGACTGTATATCAGGGATATTAAACCAGGTGCGACGGCCCAATGGAATCAAATACATTTAAATATTTCTAGAGCAAAAAAGATGCTATTGCCTAAAAGCAACGCAACTCTATCTTCATTCTGACCAGTGTAGCCTTTCAGTATGGTCGCATGTCTCAATGCTTGGCCTACCACATTAGAAACGTACTTCTGTAGCAGTTAAAGGGTATGGTAGGACATTCCAAGCGTGAATTTCATACAACCACTGAAATATTGTACATAGTTTTGTTCAAGACACCCAAAATATACGTGTAGTATTTTAATGTAAACATTTTGTAGGCAAAAAAACTGCAAAGCGGATGATCATTTTGCTAATCCTTATAGCATTGACTGTTAAATTGATTTCATGAAACCCAACACACAAACGATGCATTAGAGAGCAGGAGATGCAAGAGTATCCTTTTTTGGATTATGGCCAGAATTCAACAGAAAATGTGCCATGGAAATTGCAGCAGTGTAGTTTCCTAACTTTGCAGAACTACCGAGTCTGGAAACAAACTTCCTATTTAAGGCAGAGGACCCGGAGCTTCAATGAGGACATGTCCCAAGGAAATCTACTGATCGGGACAGAGTGGGTCAACAGGACACTGATGGGGCTGGATTCTTCAAAGGCAAGCCCTGACTGACATGTCTTTACTGTAAATGCACCAGTCACTGTGCAGACTCATCAAGGATGATTTAGTTAGAAAAGGGTGAGAATTAAATACAAAATAACAGATGCACAGGATCACCATTTCACCCATAGTAATGGTGTTTGAGAAACAATGACTAATGCGCTGGATAGGTGCTGTAACAGTAAAAGACTGTCCGATATGAAAAGCAATAATTAAAAATCAGATTGTTCCGACAGGCTTTAGCAATCTATCTGTGGCATTCTCAACATTCTGCAATCACCATGACAACATGTGGATGAAAGGGTCCACCTCTTCTAAACTCCCAGAGAACACGGTTTCCCCGTTTAAATGATGATAGATATATATATATATCTTCACCACAACAGGGTTGGCCTGCAGTCAAAATTCAGAGCCTGGAGCCAGCGACAAGAATGAAATATGGTTGCATGACCATCTCCAAAGCAGAGGCCCTAGAAAAATACAGGAATTTCAGACCTGCATTTTCTGTTCGAATCACTTAATATAAATCAAAAGGGCACAAGTGATGTAGTCTTAATCTGCAGGTTCGAATCCAAGAAACATGCCTCATTATTGCGTTGGAGTGTGGGAAGGACAAGGGTGGTTCGTGGGTGGAAGATGGAGAAAGAAGTCTGTCGGGGTAATACCAAACAAAAGAAAAAATACAATCTTTAACTCTGAACATTTATGAATTTGCAGGCTGCTGGTCATTATCTTCTGTCAGGGGCTAAGGCAGTTAAAAATAAGACGCTATTCTAAGAAACCTGCTTAGAGTAGGTCTCAAGAGAGTCGAGCTGGATGGAGGGGTCTGTGCCGCCCGGCAGGAGACTTCCTAGTATCAGTCCTGGGACTGGCGCTAACTACCTGAGACACTTACCTGACTCCTCCATTTGACCCCCTTGATCATGGCTATAACCAAAACCTCAGGCAAGACCGGGGGAGGGGCGGGGCATCGAGCGTTAGCAAGTGACATCAAAGTGACTGATGAATCAGTGACAAAAGGAGGGAAAGTGTAAGCTTTCATTTTGTCCCACGGTATCTCAAGGGCACCCCTCAAGGAAGACACTGCGAGCCCATCCCTGGAAGCATAAAGAGGACGTTTCCTGTCCGATGATGTCGCAAATCATCGAGGTTCACCTCTGGAGTACCTCATTGCTGGAAGAACTTGGTGAGAAAAATCTGTGTTCATCTCCCACTCGTAAAACGCACCACAGATTGGCAGCTCAGGGAGTCTGCAGTCACATCGATTTGACCCGGAATGTTCACAGCTTGGAGCCAGACATTGTGTTGGATAGCCCAATTCCAAAATTGATATCAAGGTCCACCAGGAGGGGAGACTTGGTGCCACCCAGTTTGTTGTAGAACATCGCAACAGAATTTTCCATGCAAATTCGAACCACACGGTTGGTGATAGAGGGTTGAAAAGCTACCAGGAGCTCAAGGTGATTGATATGGGACCGCCTGTCTTGAGGCGTCCACAAATTGTACACCTTGAGGTGACGCAGTGTCGCTCCACACCCAAGAAGGGAGGAGTCTGTAGTAACCTTAACTTGTGGGCAGGGCTCCTGGAAGGAGGTCCCCACTGAACGGTTGCTGGTGGATGACCACCATTGAAGTTACGCCGTCATGCAGGTTGGGACTGCAATCCTCTTGCAATCCGGTTCCGTAGCCTGGGACGAGCAGCTCCGAAGAACAAGCTGAGTGCGCATCATTTTCAGGCATGCAAGAGGTAGAGCCAACACGCAAGAGGCCATGAGGCCCAAGAGTCTCTGGAACCAACAGGCTGACATGTGGGAGGACTGCAGGAAGAGCAGGCACATGGTTGAAAGGTCTGCAATCCTGCCCTCCAACAGGAACACTTGGTACTGACGATATCCCAACAGAAACCCAGTTTGATCAGGTCTTGAGCAACCGTTGGACGATTTTCGCCAGTTCACTGACAGCCCAAGATGGAACAGGAGCTGAAGGATTGACTGAAGATTGGCTATAGCGGCCTGTGGGGAAGGGATGCACAGGAGCCAATCGTCCAAGTATGGATATACATGAAACCCTTGCAGTCTGATTAATGCTGCAATGTCCAACATCCTTATATAGACATGCTGTGCCTTCCGTTTTGTCTGTATGAGGATGTTGGACTTTGCAGCATTCATCAGTAGTTCTACAAAGTTAGGAAACTACACTGCTGCAATTTCCATGGCACATTTTCTGTTGAATTCTGGCCATAATCCAAAAAAAGGATACACTTGAATCTGCTGCTCTCTAATGCATCTTGTGTGTGTTGGGTTAAAAAAAAGTCATGAAATCAATTTAACAGTCAATGCTAAAAGGATTAGCAAAATTATCAACCGCTTTGCAGTTTTTTTGCCTACAAAATGTTTACATTAAAATACTACACGTATATTTTGGGTGTCTTGAACAAAACTATGTACAATATTTACCAGGTTACTCACCGTAGTGACCACCTTACTCCGAGTCCATAGTCCCCTTTCCTCCATACTTATGGGACATCTCTCCGTCCTGTGGGACGGGACCGGAGCACTTTGTAAAAAGCATCAAAGTTTTTTCCAAAAATTTGTCCTTCCTCTCGCTCTTGCGCGAGGCCCGGCACACGGCCGTAACCCCACCCATCTTGGTTCCGCCCCACGCATCGCCCATCAGTCCTTTTCTATCGCCAGGTCAAAGACCGATTAGCAATAACAGAGGAACCTTATTAGAGGGGACGGCGGGCGGGCGTATGGAGGAAAGGGGACTATGGACTACGAGTAAGGTGGTCACTATGGTGAGTAACCTGGTAATACTCCTACGTTCCGTCCCCTTTCCTCCATACTTATGGGAGATTCCCAAGCACTCCTTACAGGAACTACGGGTGGATGGAAATACCCCTCACTGAAACAGGTTCTTCAGCACAGCCTGACCAAACTGAGCGTCAGCCCTTGAGCTCATGTCGAGACAATAATGCTTACAGAAAGCAGATGGGGAGGCCCAAGTAGCTGCCCTAGCGATGGACTCCCAGGGGACATATTTCTGAAAAGCAACCGCGGCTGCCTTGCCCCGCACCAGGTGTGCATGAATACCCTTGGGAGGTTTCAGCCCTTGGACGGTGAAAGACTCCGTGATACAGGCGGCGAATCCACCGAGAAATAGTTGCCTTAGACGCCTGCTTACCCTGATGGTTACCGAAGAGCACAAAAAGATGAGAAGAACTCCTAAGCTCGGAAGTCCTGTCCAGGTAGAACTTGAGAGCTCTTCGTACATCAAGACAGTGTAGAACCCTCTCAGCCTCAGAGGCAGGGTTTGGAAAAAAGACCGGTAGGGAAATCGACCGATTCAGATGGAGTTCAGTCACAACCTTCGGCAGAAAGGCCGGGTTCGTCCGAAGGACTACCTTGTCCTTGTGAAAGACCAAGAAAGGATGCTCCACCGACAATGCCTGGAGCTCACTCACTCTCCTTGCTGACGTAACTGCGACCAAAAAGGACACTTTCCAGGACAAGTACTTGAGTTCCACAGAAGCCATTGGTTCAAAGTGTTTATGGCACAGCGCCGTCAGGACCACATTTATGTCCCACGGCGGGTGCGGATTACGAACCGGAGGGTAGAGGCGTGTCAAGGCAGCAAAATGCCTCTTCAACACTGGGTTAGTCAGGGAATAAGAACACTGGTCTGTAGAAAGATAAGCGGAAACCGCTGAGAGATAAATCTTGCATGACAGAACATGAACTCCTGACTCTGCTAGGGAGGACACGAAGGACAGCACCGTGTCAATCGTGGCCACCCTTGGATCCAACTTCTTCTCCAAACACCAATGACAGAACCTGAGCCATTTACTCCTGTATTGGGATCTGGTCAAGGGTTTCCTGGCTGCCTGGATATACGCATGTGATCCGTTGACAAATTCGGATGCTCTAAAGACTTGAACTCAGGCACCATGCCGCCACGCTGAGCAATTGAGGGGAGGGGTGCCACAGCTGCGGTTCCCCTTGGTGAAGAAGATCGGGAGTTACTGGTAACCTGATCGGCGGATACACCGACAGGTGTTGAAGCTCTGAGAACCAAAACCTGGCCGGCCACCACAGGGCTATGAGTAGAAGGGAACAGTTCACCGAATTCTTCAACTTCCAAATTGCCCGGTGAACCAGAGGCAGAGGCGGGAAGACGTAAGCTCTCATGTTGTGCCATGGAATCTCAAGAGCATCCACCAGAGAGGAGGCTCGCAGCCCCCCTCCAGAGGCATACTGAGGAAGCTTCTTGTTTACTGCCATAGCGAAGAGGTCCACCTCCAGTGTGCCTCAACGCGAGAAAATCCATGAAAGGACCTCCGCCTTCAACTCCCACTCGTAGCTGACCACTGTCTGCCGGCTGAGGGCATCCGCTGTGACATTCAGCTGGCCCGGGATGTGTACTGCAAGCAGCCAGACACCATGAAGCACGGCCCACTCCCATATCTGGATAGACAGGTCCACCAGGGGGGGGGGGGAGGGAGACTTTCTTCCCCCTTGTTTGTTGATGTAATACATTGACACCACATTGTCTGTGCGTATGCGGACCACCTTGTTGGCAATGAGCGGTCTGAACGCCTTTAGCGCCAGAAAGATCGCCAGAAGCTCCAAATGATTTATGTGCAGGAGCTTGTCCTGAGGTGACCAGAGGTTCGAGACCTAAAGAAGATCCAACGTCGCACCCCACCCCAGAAGGCAGGAGTTTGTCGTAATCGTCACCATGGGGGTCGGGTCCTGAAACCCTGCGCCCACCGACAGGTTGCTGAGAGATGACCACCAGTCCAGGTCCACTCATGGAATCCAGACTCATTATCCGCTTGGAATCCGGGTCCACAGCCTTACGCCAGGAACTCCGAAGAGCCATCTGGGTCCGTCTCATCTTGAGAAGAGGAAGAGCCAGAACGCACGAGGCTATGAGGCCCAGAAGTCTCTGGAACCACCAGGCCGACATGCTCTCCGACTGCACAAACATCTGACACGTGGCTAACAGATCCGCCATTGTGTCCCCGGTCAGGTACACTCTGCAGTCGATCGTGTTCCAGCGAAAACCCAGGAAAATCAGGTCCTGCGAGACCGTCATGGAAGATTTCTGCCACTTCACCGACAGCCCAAAATGGAACAGGAGCTGAAGGAGAGACTGGAGATTGCCCGCTGCTCTAGCGGACAAGGGCTGCGTAAGAGCCAGTCGTCCAAATACGGATACACATGGATACCCTGGAGACGAAGATAGGCCGCAATCACCGACATCTTCGTAAAGACACGCAGCGCCGAGCTGAGGCCAAAAGGAAGCACTCGAAACTGGAAGTGCTCCTCGCCCAAAGAGAAGCAGAGATATCTCCTGTGTGGGTTCCAAATCAGGATATGCATGTATGCGTCCTGAAGGTCCACAACGCTGAGCCAGTCGCCCGCCTGCAAGGAGGAGCGTATCTGGCTCGGCGTAATCATCTTGAATTTCTCTTGGGGTAGGAAAAGATTGAACTGGGAAAGGTCTAGGATGGTGCACAGGCCAGCCTGGTTGGGTTTGGGTACCGTAAACAGCTGGGAGTAGAAGCCCTCCCCTCACTCCCTGAGAGGAACGGGTTCCACAGCTCTGAGGTCCAGAAGTTTCTGAACCTCGGCTTTGAGGGAGGGCGAGTCCGACAGTTGTAAAGGAGGGTTGCGGGGTGGGGTAGGGGGTAGAGGTAAGCGGAAGCCCGCTCGAGCGACTGACAAGACCCATCTGTCTTCTGTGATGGTCTGCCACGCCTCCCAATGAGACGCAATGCGTCCTCCGACCGGGGTCTCGTGCGAGCGCGGAAAACCCTCATTTAGTAGGTTTATCGGTGGCAGTGCCACCTGAACCTGAGGAGGAGGCTGAAGAGCGGGAGAAAAACTGTCTGTTGTTCCCTACGGCGGTTATTCCCCGCAGGGGTATCCACTCTGCGAGATTTGCGGTCGAGGAAGCCCCTAAAGCCAGAGGAGGGTCGACGTTGTGACAACAGTCTCTGGGTTTTGAAAGGAGCCTTAACCAGGACAGACAATGACTTAGCTGTCTGCGTGCTATCCTTCGTCTTGGTGAGCTCTACATCTGTTGTAGAATGAAAGAGCTCCCTACCATCGAACGGAAGGTCCAACACCTTGTCCTGCACTTCTTTTTAAAATTTAGTGGCATGCAGCCACGCCTGCCACGAGTTATCAACCCCCAGCATAAGGCCCCGAGCCGAGGTGTCTACGTGATGAGCCGCAGCCTCCAGGAGATCCTGGGCCAAGACCCTGGCGTCGGATAGGCCACCCTTGAAGTGTTCCAACTTCTCGACTGGGATGTGCTCCTCAAACTCTGACAGATTTTTCCACATCCGCATGTTAGCTCCCGCTAATATCAACTCAGCATTGGCCTGCCTGAGCTGCAAGGCCGAGTTGGCAAAGATTTTCCTCCCTAGGGAGTCAAGGAGCTTGTCCTTACCCAGGACCCGAGTAGCCGTCGTGGAAGGAGGATGCTGCAGCTCTGGATTGCAAAGTGGCCGCAGCCACCACTGTGGAGGAGGGAGGCAGACAAGACGACAGGGCCAGAGTGTGGCTTTTCCCAGACTCTTCAGACCTCAGCCAGAACATCCTTCTGCAGGAACAGGCCTGTACGCTCCAAGGGAGACAGGGTGAACGCCCCAGAAAGCACGCCCTCCTGCGGAGCAGGTGCCTCGGTCACCGGAACATCTAAGAAACTCATGTCCAGTACCCGGTCATGAAAAACTCTGATAGAGCGGGGAAGGTCCTTGTTGTCCTGATCGCCTTGAGGGTCATCTGACAGGTCAGGATCCTGCTGAGCCGTGTCAGGCACTGCCTTGTCCACTGGGGACAATGGAGGCAAAGGCGGAAGAGCCGGGGGAGGCACCACGGACAAGGGAGGTCCCGGCTGAACCACCGGAGCAACGGGTGGAGCCGAAGGCGTAGGTGGACATATCTCCCTGAAAAGCCCTTTGAAATATTCCCTCATGGGGTCGGTGCGCATAAGTGCTTGAAATTTACCGAAAAAGGCGTCCCCCGGAGACTGTTTCGGAACCTGAGGAGGCCTCTCATGAGGTGGACAAATCCAAGGACGTAGCGGGAAAGGGTGCCACACCGGCCCCTCCACCGAGGTATCCACATAAATCAGAGGTGCCGCCTCCGCGGGCAAGGAAACATTGTGCAGAAGAGGCATCCGGCCGTTCCAATCATAAACCGGCCGGTAAGGATGCGCACAAGGGACCTTAGGTTCACCCAAGGGACCAAGCCCTACACCAGAGGCCGATGGCATAGTTGTAGGGGTAGCACCTAAAATAGCCGCCGCAGTCGTGGCAGGAACGGGCGCCATTTTGTCCTCATCTGAGGGGAACTGCGGCACGTGAGGTAGTGAGGCAGGGGTCCCGGTCGATGGATCAGGGGTCTTAATCTTAGCCTTAACATAAGGAACCTCGGCAGAGCCGGTACTAGGAGGCCTGGAATGTTTTTGTGACATACCAACCACCAACTGAGCCTTCGAAGGAAGGACCTCGGCACTGCCGGTAAAAGAAGAACTTTGCTTCTTTGCCCCTCAACAGGTTTGGTATCACCATATGAGCGGGCACGGTGAGCAACAGCTTTCACCGACAAAGCCTTCACTGGCCTCTCAGAACTGTTGGTAGCTTTAGCCTCTGAACGAAGGACCTCGGACCCAGGCCCGGTAAAAGCCTCATCTGTGCAGGCCTCGAACATCCATTCGGTAACAAGCCCAGCCCAGGCCTCGGGGCGAACCCCGGTCTTATCTTTGAGGGAAGCCAACAGAGAGGCCTCAGAGCGAACTATGGTACCACACGACTCAGTAGAACTCGGTCTACAAATAGCCCCCACAGGAGGTGCCTCGGAGCGTACTCTGGTATTCACAGGCCCCTTACGGACACCCTCGGAGAAAACTCCGGTAGAATTATTAGGCCCGAGGGGCACCTCAGGGCGAACCCCGGTGACATAGCGATCAACGCCCCTCCCGGCCTGAGAGGAACCTGGAAAGGTACCCCCCGGCCGGGGTGCTCTGAAAAGTAAAGAACTTACCAGGTGTTTCTTCTTCTCGTCGATGAACGCCTGAAAATGTGAAGGAGGAGTACGTCGGAACACCTCCTCCCACCGCTCCAACCGACGTTGAAGTGCCCGGACCGAAAGGGAGTCACAGTAAAAACAGGAGTCCAACGGTGATCCAGACCCAAACACTCTAACCAAAGAGGATGGGGATCCGCCCTCGCAAAGCGACGGTGACAGGATGAACAATCAGGAAAGTCTAGCTTGAACGACATAGACAGACCAGTAAATGAACGCTAGCGAGAGCCAGAGAGGAAAAAGGGAAGAAAAACTTCCGAGGATGCAAGTGCGTCCAGCCCCGAACGAGCGGAGAAAAGGACTGATGGGCGAAGCGCGGGGCGTAGCCAAGATGGGCGGGGTTCCGGCCGCGTGCCGGGCCCCGCGCAAGAAAGAGAGGAAGGACACATTTTGGGAAAAAATGTGGATGCTTTTTACAAAGTGCTCCGGTCCCGTCCCACAGGACGGAGAGATGTCTCATAAGTATGGAGGAAAGGGGACGGGACGTAGGAGTATTCAGTGGTTGTATGAAATTCACTTTTGGAATGTCCTACCATTCCCTTTAACTGCTACAGAAATACGATTCTAATGTGGCAGGCCAAGCATTGAGACATGCGACTATACTGAAAGGCTACACTGGTCAGAACGAAGGAAGAGTTGCATTGCTTTTAGGTGATAGCATCTTTCTTCCTCTAGAAATAAATAAATGTATTTATTGATTCCATTGGGCCATCACACCTGGTTTAATACCCCTGATATACAGTCCTACCGTGACAATTCTAGTTAAGAAAAAACATATATTCAAAAACCTAAAATGTATTTAAAGAATTAATGTTCACCTTAAAGGTGATCTCCAGCTCTACACCAAGGACATTACAATACCCAAAACATGGGTCAGTAACATAACTTTTTACCTGCCTACATGAATCTTGCTAATTGACAATTCACACAAGCATTCATGTCCATAGTCAATTCTAGGTATATATTCTAGTCTAAAAGATATTAGGCATTTGAAAATATAATACTTCTATGATTGTTTCTATCTAAGCAACACATGTTTCTATCTAAGCAACACAATAGACTTCAATGATAGCATTGCTGATGATCGGTCTGTGTGCACATGTTTAAATAAAATCGTTTCAACACTCTTCAAAAACACAACACGTTGATTTTCTCCACTATCAAGACAAGTATTCTATCAGAGAAAAGTTATTTGAACAACTGGTATTTAAAAACATATATTCATTCAACTAGCTCCTCTGTAGAAGTGTGGGATTGTGGACATATTGGCTATGTGCAGGTAATTTAAATGTAGGCAAGAAGAAATAACTTCTAACTCCTACAGGTTGGGATTGGGAAAAATCATGCTCTCAGGGATTACCCACTCTTCTCTGAACATTTGTGCAGTCTTTAAAGAATATGTGCAGCTTTCTCTGAATGTGTTTAACTTTCTATCTGCATATGTGTACAACTTTCAGTCCATATGTTTAGCCTGCTTTCACTGTACATGTGTGGAATGGTCATTCTATTCCTATATATTTGCCTTCAGATTTACATGTTTATGGGCTGGATGTGAAATATTCTTCAGTAACGGGTACCATGTTCAGGCTCAGGGATAGCATGGGTTTTTACACTTTGCATGACTTTCTGTGAATGGAATGAATTTTCTGTGTGTATTTCTGTTGTGCGAACATATTTTAGGCGGCTCTCCTGCGGCTGCAAATTCGCATATCACTGCATTAGAAATAGTATCATGACTACACTATGGCCTGTGTGATACTATGCCGGCATAAGCCAAGGTCTCTGATGGTGCTTAATTCTACAAAAAACAATATTCTTTCAAATGCACACACTAGTTAGTGTTCGTTTTAAGTGGCGCCTCTCAATGCAAAAATGCTTTAGTTTTTAAGTAAATTACATCTCACTTGGTGCTCATTTTAAATGAGAGACGGGGGGCACCCTATTTAACACTGTGTCTTTGTCACTTTAGCATCCCCTCGATTCCCAGCCCCTTGATTCCCAGAATTTTACCATGGCTACTACAATGGCCCATTTGGATTTATAGTCAGGGTTTCTATACTTACATTTTAAATGTGGCTTCTGTTTTTGGGAACACAGTTTAGAACATCAGTCTCGGCCTCAGCCAAGTCCCTTTTCAGCTAGCTGGCTGTAAAACATTTTCCAATATGGACGGATTACCTCTCTCCGAGTGTCCAGCTTGCCTAGAGATCCGTCATCCACATGGTCTCAGCTCTGCTTCATCAGCCACCTCCTTCCAGTTGTATCCAGAAATCTTCAATATTAATCTCCCAAAATTAATAATATTCCCTCATTTCTGTGTGCAAGTTATTTTATAATCCTCTACTCCTCCTATATTTTATGACTTTGGAAGGAAGGACGTTCTTCCCCCTGGACTCCCATGAGTGCGAAGGTTAGAGGGAATTTCCTTGTGTTATGCAGGGGCATTCTGTTTAATTGCAGTCACTTTGGATGTGAATGTGATGACGGAAGCACACAATACTGGAAGTGCTCCATTCCCACGGGCAACCGCAGATATTTCCGATGCGGACTGCAGATCAGAATATGCAAGCATGCATCCTTAAGGTCTACCAAGCTGAGATAATCGCCCTTCTGGAGAGAGAGAGGACTTATCTGACCGGGCGTAATCATCTTGAATTTCTTCTTGGGGTAGAAAGAGATTGAACTTGGAGAGGTCGAGGATAGTGCACAAGCCAGCCTGGTTGAGTTTGGGCACTGTAAACAGATGGGAGTAATAGCCCTCCCCTTGCTCCCTCAAGGGACAGTTTTCACTGCTCAGAGGTCTTCAAGTTTGTGTACCTCGGCTCTGAGGGAGGGCAACCCAGTCTGCTGGAGAGGATGGTGTAGGGGGAAAAGGGGCAAGCGGAAGCCCGCCCGAGCGGCAGACAAAACCCATCAGTCTTCTGTGATGGTCTGCCACACCTCCAGATGAGACGAAATTCGTCCTCCAACCATAGTTTTGTGCAACCAATGAAAAATACGTAGATATCGGCAGAGAGACCACCCGTTGCTGAAGAGAAGACGGTTGGCTGAGAGAAACTGACATTTACGGCGGTGGCCGCCAGCTGGAGCTTCAGCGCGGCCTGCATGCCGGTCCTGAAAGCCTCTGAAACCAGAAAAGGACCTTGTTTGAGACAAGTATAGGTGCCTTTGCTTGTGTTTTCACAAGGACCGACAATGATTTGGCAGTTTGAGTGCTTGCCTTGCTCTTTGTGAGTTCCTCATCCGTGGAGGAGTGGAACAGTGGTTTACCCTCGAAGGGGAGAACACCTTGTCCTGAACTTCCTTCGAAAACTTCGTAGCATGCAGCCGCTCTTATCGGGTGATGTCTAATCCGACCATAAGGCCGCAAGCAGAAGTGTCTACATGATGGGACGCAAGATCAAGTAGATCCTGTGCATCAGATAAACCACCCTTGAAGTCTTCGAGCCTAGAAGGAATACATTCCTGAAACTTGTTGAACTCCTTCCACAGTTTGACATTAGCAGCCGCCAGGATAAGCTCAGGATTAGCCTGACGCAGCTGAAGAGCCGAATTGGAAAAAACCTTTTTCCTAATGGCATCAAGAAGCTTGTCCTCTGCACAGGATCTGAGATGCTGCCGTGGAGAAAGAGGCCAGCTTCGACTGGAGCACAGCTGCAGCCACTACCATCGAAGAGGGGAGCGGCGGTGCCAACAAGGCTATGTCCACAGATGCGTGTATCTTGTAGCGAGCAACCATTTTTTTTGTTTATGTGCTGGCCAGAATGAGGTTTTCCCCAAAACCTACGGGCCTCGGCCACCACTTCCTTCTGAAGGAACAGGCCGGTGCGCTCCTGTGTCGACAGAGTGAAGGCTCCAGAAAGTACCCCCTCTTGTGGAGACGGGGGCTCTGGTATTGGGATGTCTAGCAATGCCATCATATCAAGCACCCGGTCGTGAAAAGCTAAAGCTGAATGGAACATACATCATTTACAAAAATGTAATGTTAGCATCTCATGGGAATGTTAAATTTGCGGCACGCTGTATACTAGCTCCTGGTTCTCCGGAGGTAGAGCCTGCCTACCGGCTGATGCCCAATACTCAGAAGCTGCTTTTAGCTCCTGTTCATCAAATCTCAATTTCGATCCCTGTTAATATAAACCTGTTCAAAAAGCTCCTCAAAGTAAATGTTTCTGCAGACCTTCCAGAGGAAGAGAGCAGACCAAAACAAAGCTATGTTTCATTGAAGTAGCTGATCGGACGTTGATGACATTTGCACCGAGGAGGCAGGAGCTTCTTTTTCGGTCAAAAACCAACACTGCAAAGCATACTAGGTTTATTGTGGTCAATAGTCCATTGACAATAGCAGGCAGATGCCAATAAGTGGCCAAACTCAAAGAATCCGAGGAACGCATAGTAGCCTCCCCGACAGGGTCAGCTCCACCCCTCTATAATGGGACTCTCCCCCCACAGAACAGGGTCTGGCGTGAACTCGGGTGGCATCAGAAATAAAGAATTGACAAAGGGTTGTGGGAGGTGCATCAGTGCTTGAGAACATATTTTGCACTACCAGCAACTTCTAAGCACGTGAAATAAAATTAAAGATTAGAAAAAAGCCAATGCCACAGGATTGCAAGTGAACATGTTAAACACAGAAGAAAACTGATGGTCCATAACCTAAAGAGTATGGCTAGACGTTGCACATGACAGTGTTAAAACATGTCAGACAGTTAAAGTTACGAAGCGTAGTGATAACTGTACTCGGTCCATAGTCGCTCCTCATCTTTACTCTTGGGAGTCAAAATCCTTCCAAAATTGTCATGCAAAGCTGCATGCACTAAGCCACAACCGCCCAAGCATCACACAGAATGTCCCTTTTGGATCCCCAAAAGCCATAAAATACAGCAGTCTCATTTTAGCAGGGAAGGGGGGGGGGAGAGTGTATTGAGGAAGGGAGCTATGGGCTTTAAGTGTGCTTTTCACTAGGGTAGGTAACTTACTTCTATGTCCCCTTTCTGCATACTTTTGGAAGACTTCCAAACAAGAAACCTTAAAAGGGGTGTGGCGTGAAAGAACTTCTACTCAAGCCTCAAAAGCTGCACACGCCACTAGCAATCGGTCAATGATCTTTGACAAGTAAGAAATTGTGTGCTTTATGCATCTGCAGAACTAAAGCAAGGGGCTGGTTCTGCCTGGCTAAGGTACCAGTGATTTGAAAGGTTTACTCTTCTACTGATTTAGCCAAAATCAGACCCTCCAGGATATCGCTGCAGGAAATATAAAAAGTTGCCTTGCACGCTTCTTCTTTCCTGAAATGTGCCAATCACACTCCCTCCAGTCCAAAAATGTGCCACGAAAATGCTGCAAGAAATGTTATTTTGTGTCATAAAATGTGCATTTATGCAGTAACATTTAAAATTTCCTGCTGGAATAACCTGAGTGTCTGCAAAATGGTTTTGTTGCACTGCTTGGCCAAAAAAAAAAAGAGGGCAAGGGCCAGATAGTTAAATCCATTGAGATGAATCCAACAATATCATCACTCCTTTCTCCGAGGTAACCTTCCCTCATGTGGCCATGGTGAGGCAGACGCTTTCTGATCCAAACCCTGGTGGCGACTGTACGAAGGAGGATCACCTTTTCCTTTTGAGGATAATCCTTCCATTTCACAGGCCCAGATAGCCTATTGTAATAGTCGGCCTCAACCATTGCCTATTCCACCTCAAATGCTTCACCACATGACATAGGGAGAAACATATCCACGTCTGGAGCAAAGAGGCAAGGATTGTAATGATTAACGGCAATAAGGTCCAACATCAATTTTTCCAATATCACATGTTAAACAGACTTGGTAACCTCAACATGAACCCTTACGATTGTCTAAAATAACTTTTGTGACTTTAAAGCTACACACTTCTAAAACCAAACCTCAGTAATACCAGCTTTTCAGTGTATAGGTATGGAAAGGAAGGACAGGACCTTAATCTCATACCAAGCACTGACTTCTATTATTCCCATAAACACTATACTGGGACGAAAATGAGGGATTCAGCAGTACAGAAAATGGAAAGCCACAAGCACAATGAGCGCTCTAATGATTCCCCTTACATACCTGTGACCGGGAGATTTAAAAGTTCAACAGCTGAGAGCAAGAGCTTTTCTTTGATGTGCAGAGAGCAGTCAGCTCTGGCTGCAACAGAAGAGCTAAGGACAGCTGCTGTGGTGACTGGCAAGCAAGAGCTGAACCTCGCTGTGCAGAGCGGGAAACCGAAGAGCCAGAGTTGGTGTGGAGAAGCCGACGGGCTCGCAGACAGAGAAAGAAGCTGCAGAAGAAAGATATGCCACAGAAACACGAGGAGCCAGTGAGGGACTCCAGGGCATTCATCGACAGAGACCATCACTGCACAGCTTACCAAGTCGAGAGGAAAGCAGGCGGGGGGAACCAGTGAGCGGAGAGAAGGCAGCCACAATGTGAAAGCAGGCAGGAGTCCTTTAGTTGCCGACCGCAAGAGTGAATCAACGCCAGTAAAGACAGGTGAGTTCACCTAGAACTAGAGAGGCCCCAGGGGTCTATCGGCAAGAAGACTTAGTGAAGATATTTGAAAAGCATATACAAAAACAAAGATTGGACATATTGAGAAGGGGCAATATAAATTCCAGATGAACCCTCCAACAATGTGTGGATGTACAAAGTGCAAACATTGTAAGGACTTGTGGGAGTGACCAAAGGCTGCAAAGATGCGATAACAGAAGAGTCCTGCCAGGAGAGTAAACCCTGCAATTGGAAAAGATTGTGTTAAAAAAGAAAGAAACCACCAATATTATAAAGTGGAACAGTTGTTGTCTACAAACGTGGTTGTTGGCCTACTGAGGTCCAAAAACTATTGTATGAAGAAAAGCCTCAAGGAGCAAAGCAAAATCCAGGGAAGGGTGCTACCATCTGGAACCAAGAACCTACTTTTCCAAGGAACTTTTTGTTTGAATAATTTATTCTTCATGAACTATTTTCCAAACCTTACAAGGTTAAAGACATTTCCCTTGTCACCTTTCAGCATAGTTTGTAGTGCGAGTCAGTATTGAACGTTTTGAGACAGGACAGTTGTTTCGATATCCTGACACAGACCAATGCCTAGTTTTTGGTTTAAGAAGGGACAATCCTCTTAGAGTAGAGTCACAGAGACATTTTGCCAATCCCATAACTTTGAATAAAAGTCTTTAACCAGAAACTTGGCAAACTTATGTCCAACCTTCATTTCCGACTCCTCACACCATACAGTACTGCTTGCAAAAGGCAGAGGCCAAGGTTATGTCAGCAGCCCAATCAATTTCGTTCCAAGGAACAGGTCTCTGGCCCTTATTGGATGGGTGTGTAATGGCATGAGATGAGACATTTTCAGGAACGTGAGGCCCACCCACAAGGCAAGGGACTATCGAGCAAGCAATAGTTGTATGGGTGCCAGTTGACTAAGAGGCCTCTTCGTAATAAACTAAGTCCTGCTCAGAATAGCAAGCATCATTGGTTCCTGTTCAGCCAGTATTTTGGTGCCCTGCACACGTCCAGATTGTGCAGCACTCAATCGGTCTATAAAGCTGTATTCTGAAAAAGTGAGCAGAAATTTCCGAATTCATATGGCAGTCAGACAATCTTCAAGATGAACAAAGGGTGAAATACAGGGAAAGGCTCTGATGCAGACAGAGTCTGTAATTCACTGACCCCAGTGGATGGCCTAAGAGCCATGAGAAAGGTTGTCTCCCCATGACAGTAGGCGAATGTCATGCATAATAGGCTTGAAAGGCTTATGGGCTAGGGTAAATACGACCATGTTAAGATACCACAAGGAGCCATAATGGAGGTGCTTGAAGCCATCAAAAAGGTTACAGCCACCTTAAGGGAAACGAAAAAAATTCCTAGAAGCCCCAAAGGCCCAAAGGCCAAGAGGTTTGTCCTTCATGAATCAATAGCGATGCCCAGTTGAGGAAACTCTTGAGATTATAAAGAACCACATCCAGACCCACAAGGTAGGATTCACATAATCAATGGCAAAAAAAAAAAAATAAGTCCCTTCACGTCTATACTGTCCCCTAGCCAATTTCCTCCTTGCAGCCATGAAGATGGCAAAGCTGTCCTCGGAGAGATTAAAATGACCAACCAGGCATGCAGGAACCAAGCGGACAAGCACATTGATATTGAAGCACAAAAGGAACAGGTAGAAGGACTCTGGAAGTTTGAGTATTCGGTAATGGTCCTGTTAATCAGAGTAAACTGAGGACACTCAAACAAAAAGGCCTTTCCAGGAGATTTTCAAAGCAAGCCCCAGGAGACGTAAGGCCTGTGCTTAGGCAAAACACAAACTTGAGACACTTGTGTGAAAAGGGGAAAATGTGCCCACCATGAACCAACCAACTCTGGTTGCACAGTTCGAGTTACTAGGTGGTGGAGCGCCCACTCTCTGGTCACAGACTAAAATCTTCTCAGGGGAATCTGCCTACTGATTGAACGTCCTTGGAAACCGAAGTGGCAGAAATTAATAACACAACAAGTGGCCCATTCCACCAATTTAAAGGCCAGCATCACTAGCAGAGGAGAATTGGCTCCCCGTGTTGGTTCTTGTAGAACATGGTGATTGAATGGTTGGTCTGATTGTGAACCAAGTGGGCCATGATGTTCGCAAGGAACGCATAGAGAGCATTGAAAAATCACATGAAATTCCATAACAGGAAGGAGCCTGTGGTGAGGGTGAAAGAAGCAAAGACCTCCTACATTGGCAACCCTGCCTGAAGATTGATAGTGTTGCTCCACCAAAGCATGCCCTACTTCAGAAGGTGAAGGATCTGTATCACTGTCGTTTGAGGATAATTAGTCTGCCTCCAAACTGGTAATTCTGTAATTGAGTCAGTGTAATCTTTAACCAAGCAATGAATCCACCATCTAATGACAGAACCACAATTCATGAAAAAAATGCATACCATTAGAATGTCCTGTGGCATTTTCCAAGGTGGTAAAAATGCAGGCTAGCCCAGTATTAACAGAAGCCTAGTAAGGTCAGGCTCTGGGAAGTGTCCATGAAGATTTTGATTGGTTCATTCACAGACAAGCCAAAACTAAAAGGAGGATGTCCATGAGAAGTTGTAGTGACTTGGATGAATCCAGAGGATTGATCAAGTTATTTATAATGCGCCTATCCACAAGTGTTTCAAGGCACAACCATACAAAGGGGGGGGGGGGACACAGGAGAACAAGATGTTACTAGGCCTAGTATCATTTAGATCGTACATACGCGCAGACAAGAAGTGCAGGGGAATGGTACGGGGAGAAGTACTCCCAGAGCAGCAGGGCACTCAGTTAAGTGCAACGGGGACTGGGCCTCCCAAGGGAATCGCACCAGAGTAGTTCAAGGTAGGCCAGGCGGCAGTGCAGGAATGCCAGCAGGCAAGTGCAGAGGGACTGCACGGGGGTGGGCTCATTGGAACAGTCAGCATAACGGTGCAGGAGGAAAGGAAAGTTAGGCATTAAACCCACTGATCAAGGTAAGGGATAAGTGGAACCCTGCAGTCTGAGGTGAGCTGCCACTGCTGACACCCTGGGGGTTGCAGAGAACAGAACTCTGTATTGTACATGCAAGGCTACGGAACTGAAGGCGAGGAAGGAAATGTCTAGAGGTGATTCCAAGATGGCCGCCGACACTAGTTAGACGTGCGTTGGCGGCGCTCCGGTACCCTCAAGCCTGGAAGGCAATTCACCAACGCCCTTTCGGGCAACGAGCGCGATTTTTCGGCCACCCTGGTGAGCGATCGGCAGAGGGCGGACTGCCCACATTTGAGGCTGAGCATCGCGGCTGCGACGCGGCGGGGAGGCCCCGCTCCTGATAATGGCGCTGTAGTCCGGCACACCCCCGGAGGACCCATAGAGGGGGAGAGGACCGTGACGACTCCCGGTCTCTTGGCCTGGGGACGCCTCCGGGTCGCATCGGGGACGAGGCGCGGGACGCATCTCCCTTTGGGGCACACCTGGAAGGTGGGAGGTCAACGCGCTTCTCTACTTGCTGCCACCCTCGGCTGCTGTGGAACGTGGCGGGATGCGGGCGCCCGTGCCCCGCTGCCAAGAAGAAGACCTCCACGAGGGAGCGGACAGGCGGGTTCAAGAGCCTGCACCCGTCAGTCGTGATCGTGGCAGGCGCCACAGGACATCAGCGGTCCAGGAAGTAGGGAGCCCGCGGACCAAAGTGGCCTGGGTGAGCTGCGCTCCGAGAAAGTGATGCTGGCGCCCGTGTGAGGTGAGGAGCTGGGACGCACCTTCGCCTGCTGGCCCCCCCCTTGCGGGCTGGGGAGAGTGGCGAGATTGTGGAGCGCAGTTGTACCGTGAGATTGGGCGAGCAGACCCTCGGATCGGAGCCGGGGGGGCCGAGTACGCAGCAGGACTTGCTGGACACTAGAGCCCCGGAGGGCAGGCAGGCCACTGTCTGCTGTGGCTCGGGGGGCTGCGCACGGAGGGGGTGATGTCGGCAGCCACCTGGGCCCGGTGAGGCCGGGGCCTAGAAGAGAGGCTTGGTGTGTGTGAGGGGACTGGTGTGGGAGACCGGGGCTGCCGAATCCACGGAAGCAACTTTAACACGCCTGACCGTATCCACCTGGTCCCCCCTTTTTTTTTAGGTGAAGCCTCTCCAATGAGTCGCTCGGTGTGTGGGTCCCACTGATAGCAGGAGTCACGTGCGAGAGCGCTTTATCTCTCGTGGACTGTATGAAGTCGAGCCGAGTAGTCTTCCCTGATTGAGGGGCTGACCTCTCCTCCCCTCTCCTACAAACGGGGCACAATACCCCCCTCTGATAACTGAGAGTTGAGGTTTGGCGAGTCATCGACACGGCCCCGGATGTGATCTGGCTAGGGGGAGTCCCTGAGGCATCATGGCAACAAAAAACAAAAGCAGATCTTTCAAGGGAGGAGCGCAGCAAGCCGAGGCATCAGGCCCTCTCATATCCATGTGGGCCCCCCAAGGACGCCCAGGAGGAACGGAACCCCCAACGAGAGGGGATACCTGAAAGGCCCGCCCCATCAGGTGAGATGCAACACGCCTCCTCTCTCTCCAGACAGGATTTGCATCGGGAAATGGTCTCATTGCAGGAATCGTTGGCAAACTCTTTTCAGGACCAGTTCCAGCTGGTGCGAACCGACAAACCAGGCCCTGTCTGAGATCAAACAAGAGGTGGCCCAGCTCGGCGAGAGAACAGATGTGGCGGAGAGAGGCCTTCAGGAGGTGAGCAAGGATGTACGGGATAAAAGTGAAGCAATTGATCGCTTGGATACGGCCACGCGGAACCTCAAGATCTGCTTGCAGGACTTAGAAAACCGGTCTCGACGGATCAATATCAGGCTGAAACTGCTTCCGGAGTCTGTTCTGGATAAGGATTTAAAATGGACGGTTCAGAAACTCTTTGCAGACATTTTAGGTGGCGACTCCCCAGACAAGATTCAGTTGGATAGAGTGCACCGAGTGGGCCGTCCCAGCACCGCCCGGAGCCAGCGACCGAGGGATATATTGGCCGCCTTTTCTAGATATGCGTAGAAAGAAGCGGTGCTGCAGGCCGCGCAGCGACAGGATCCAGTGAGATATAATGGGCAGGTGATCGAGCTATATCAGGATCTCGCGGGTAGCACCCTTCTCAAAAGGAAGCAGAGGAGTCCTATATTGCGGAAGCTACAGGAACAGGGGATAAAATATAAATGGACTTTCCCCTTCGGGCTTTTATTTGATTGGGGGGGCTCTCCAAGGCGAATCACCTCTCCGCGGGAGGGGATGGCCCTTCTTCAGCTGGACTTAGACGACGATCACGGGGAGCCAGGGATGAGGGGAGACCTCGGGAGCTGGTCCCTCGCTTCGGCCATGGGAGTGGTCAACTGTTGGGCGAGAGAGAGGCGGCGAAGGCGGTCCCGGAGGGGCCCTACAAACCGAGAGGGGCTCGGATGTGGTTGAGAGAGTGGAGCCTAATGAATCCTGACAAGGATCTGGATCAGCCATGGGGGGTGGTGGTCTCAAAGGGCGATCGCGAGGGTAGGAGGCGAGTGGAGCAAACATCATGGAATCGGTAATGGCATTCAGGCCTGTAGGAGGGGTTTTGGTGAGAGGGCGGGGGGGCAGTGTTGAGGGCGGGCGGGGGGGTTCAGTTGGGGAAGAGTTTCGGTGGGGGGATGGGGATCGGTTCCACCACACAGGGTTCCCTTTTGGACGTATGGGAAAATGGAGGGGATCTCCCGTGCAGCGGGCAAAAGGGCTTGGGCCCTGGGCCTTTACCATGAGGGTCACCACTGACCGTTAACATTTAGATGGATCACGCATAATGTAAGGGGGCTCAACTCCCCCGTAAAGAGGAAGAAGCTGGAGCTGTTCACTAGGAGATATCGCCCAGACTTTTTGGACCTTCAGGAGACCCATCTACTGAGAGGTGACCAGCATAGGCTTAGACTGAGGGGCTTTGACCAGATTGTGCACGCCTCGGGAGCAACGAAGTCTGGAGGGGTTGCGCTGGCAATTGGCAATTTGTCTAATTTTAAGATCAGTGAGACTATTAGAGACAAAGAGGGCCGATATCTATTGGCTCTGGGATCCACCGGGGGGAGCTTTACACAATAGTGGTGGCGTATGCCCCTAACCCAGGACAAGATTCTTTCCTTCGGCAGCTACTACAGCTTATTGGGGACCGCGCAAAGGGCCCAGTGATCTTGATGGGGGACTTGAATATTGCTTGAGACAGGTCTGGGGACAGGTCTGGGGGTAATACTAGAGGGGGCAGGGTGGCCTCGTCGGCTCTACGAGACAGTATGTCAGAGATGGGCTTGCGAGACGTGTGGAGAGAAGTGAAAGGGGAGGCGGAGGGGTTCACTTTTCTTTCAGAGGTACATGGAACACAATCACGTATAGATTATTTCTGGGTATCCTCACATCTGGTGGGTACGGTACAGGAGGTGGAAGTGGGACCCATGGGCATAGCAGACCACAAGATTCTAACTATGGAGCTCGATTTGGGGGCTTGGAGAAAGAGGCTATGGGGCTGGAAGTACCCCGACGGTCTATTCCGTGACTCGGTAATTCTGGGAGAAATGGAGGGCAAGATCAAGGAATACTTTGCGAGAAATGAAAGGGGAGTGACGGGAGAGGATGTCAGATGGGATGCCTTCAAGGCCACAATACGGGGCGAAATTATAGCGGCTAACGCACAAAGGCGGAAGCAAATGTCAGCCCTGGAATCCCAACTCGAAAAGGAGGTTGAGGAGGCAAAGGAAAAGGTGGTTAGCACTCCTAATAGGCGCAATAATAGGGACTACAGAAGGGCAGTGGGCCAATTACGCACTAAAAAAGCAGAAGGAGCCCTCTTATCAGTTAGACAGAAGTTTTACGCTAGGGCCAACAAGTCTGGCTCCCTGCTGGCGCGTCTTTTGCGAGGGGTAGGGTCAAGAAATGTGGTCACTGCTCTACATACAGGGAAGGGGGATAGGGTTACCCGTCTCGAGGACATGCAAGAGACCATGGCGGAGTATTATGAATCCCTCTATAGTTCGCAAAACCCCCCAAGGCCAGCTCCAGGAGCAATTTTTAGACGCAGTCCAGTTACCGGTGGTGGGGAGAGGGGCCCAAGCTATACTTAATCAGGATATAACGGAAGACGATGTTCGGGGAGTGATAGGGAAACTGCCGTGCGGCAAAGCCCCCGGTCCGGATGGTTTCTCGGCCGCATTTTATAAACAATTTGCCGGTCTATTAGTGCCACATTTAACTCACTTGTACAACTCTTTCATGGAGGGGGTTCTATCCCCGGTGGCTCTGAAAGAGGCTAAAATCACCTTAATTCGGAAGCCGGGAAAAGATCCACTAGAAAGATCCTCCTATAGGCCAATAGCTCTCAATGTTGACGCGAAAGTCTATACTAAAATACTGGCGAACCGACTTGAGGAGTACCTCCCTAGCCTGATCCATCAGGATCAATCAGGATTCATCAAAGGCAGACAAACGGCAGATAACACTAGAAGAATAGCACACCTGGTGGAAAAGGTGGATAAGACGAGCACTCCGGCAGCCCTCCTGTCATTAGACGCTGAAAAAGCGTTCGACAGGGTCGAGTGGTCCTTCCTCTTTAAGGTGATGGAACGCATGGGACTGGGAGGAGCCTATCTGCAAATGGTTAAAGCCAATTACAATGATCCCAAGGCCAGGGTGATGGTGAATGGGGTGGCCTCCAGGCTTTTTAGTTTACAGAGAGGCACAAAGCAAGGCTGTCCACTGTCCCCTTTACTATTCGCCATTTACTTAGAACTGCTGCTTCAAGCCATCAGGGACTCAGGGGATATTCAGGGTATTCCATTCGGGGGCTCTCAACACAAAGTAGCTGCTTTTGCTGATGACATGTTACTTACCCTTACGGCCCCTTCTCAGTCCTGTCTAGCAAGTACATTGTTGTTGGAGAAATTTGGGGAGGTATCAGGGCTGCGCGTCAACATGGGCATATCAGAATTGATGGAATTGGGGCTAGGGAAGGAGGAGCGTGAAACACTACGGAGAACCTCACCTTTCGCATGGCGGCCAGGGGGAATTGTTTATTTGGGGAAAGCAAAGCATTAGGAAAGATCTTCAAAAGTGGCAAAATCTCTGTCTCCTGGCTAGGGAGAATTGCAGCTCTAAAGATGGTGGTACTTCTTCGCCTCCTATACCTGTACCAGGCGGTGCCTCAGAGGGTACCGGACTGTTTTTTCAAGGAGCTGCAAACCCTGACGAAGGTCTTTATCTGGGAGGGTAAAACGGCCAGAGTCAGCAGACAGCTCCTCACGGCCCGAGGAGGAGAGGCGGTCAGGCCCTACCCAACTTCAGGCTGTATTACGAAGCCACGCAGTTAAGGGTTATTAGGGAATGGCTCCAACAGGGGGGCCAAAAACACTGGGTTAAAATGGACAGGGCGGTAACCAAACAGGATCTAGATGCTATGGCTCCCGAAAAGTCTCAGACCCACACATATGTAACTTAGTTCTATTACTAAATTGGTAGCGGATAACTGGGATAGATTGGTTAGACAACAGGCCATCACTTCCTTCCCGTCTCCTTTTACGACGTTATTTGGGAATGGGGACTTCTCTCCAGGGCTGGAGGAGGGGGCTTTTAGGAAATGGAAGGAAGGGGGCTGTAGGAGGATGCGGGACATGTTCATTGGGAAAGAGATCAGCTCCTACCCTGAATGCAAAAGGGACTTCGCCTTAGGCAAGGGGGAAAGACTACGGTACTTTCGGCTACGCCACTGGCTACTGCATCCTGTGAATAGAGAGGCGGCTACTAGGGACCCTACCAAATTCGAAAAATGTCTAATGTCGGCTCAAAGGGGTTGATTTCGCAGCTGTATGGGATCCTGTTGGGAAGGAAAAGGCTGTTTGGTGTGTGCGATTCTGGCCAATTGCCTGGCCCTTGTATTGGGACATGTCAAGTAAACTACTCTGGTGTTAGTCTGTTGTCTTCTGTGGTGCATGAAAGTGTTCATGTTGGAAAGCGGGTTGGGGTGGGGTAAGAGAGGTTGTGTCCTATATGGTAAAATAGGAAAGGGGTACCGATATCATGTTATCGGTACTTGTATAGCGCACCATCACCAACGGAATTGGTCCCCAGGCGCTCTGGCGGATCTGTAAACAGGAAGGGTGGGGGTAGGGTTTGTCGGGAGGAGGGGAGAAGGAGAGTGGGAGATGTGGTGTGCTGTTGGCAGCTTCAGCTCAGTTGACACAGAGTGCTGGGCTTTGGTGCTAGTATCAGATTGGATGAGGGCCTCGAGTGCTGTGGGTGAAGTTTGTTGTTGTTGATGCGGTGTGGTAAAGTGCGCGCGGATTGCTGGGAGAGAGATGGTTGTGTGGTTTTGTGTGGGTTTAAGTAAGCAGAAGATTGAGGGTCGGGTCAGTGACCCCTCACCCAGGTGATCCTCTCCACTGGTGCACCCCCAGGAACCGGTTCCAATAGCGATTTTACTGGGTTCTAGCCATCTGGATGGCAGATCCCCTGCGTCTAGTACGGGAGACCTTCAGGTTTCTAGTTTCTCACAACTGTTAGGAACAGGATTAAACGCAAGACATTACAGACAATTTAGGACTCTCTCAGCATATAATACTAGGACTGTATATAATGTATTGCCTTGAGAAAGCCCTAGGGGCAGTCAGTCCTTCAGGCCATGAAGTTGGCACATTAAGCTAAATTGTCAAAATAGTAAAGTGAATGATTTACTAACTCACCATAATCTCTCAATCACACAAATAGAGATGACTTGTCTCATGTATGGGACCAAATAGTAAAAAATACTATTTATTGAATACAACTCGTGTATTCAGCATGTACTTGCGGTGTTTTTTTTGTTGTTGACAATACCAGCAAGAAGTGCTTACAAAGAGGACACTTGCTCCAGTCTTAAAATGAACCCCCCCACCCCCATACTAAATTTGTCTTGTAATAGCCAGGTTTTGCTTTCACCTGGAGGGTGAAAGGGCGATTAACAACTGACCTCTCAGTGGCAACATGATTTTACCTCTAGACATTTCCAGCTTTTTAATTTTGTCCAAAGGATTTCTCTGTCTATGCTATCAAAAGCATGAGACAGGTCAACAAATGCAAGGTACACTTTCGTTTTTTTCATAATCATGTCCATTTTTATTAAATTGATGAGTATTAAGTTTAGGCAGCAGCCAACGCCCTTCACAAATCCACTTTGTCTGGCATCAATATGATTGGTTAAAACTAACCATTCCATCAATTTTTGCTGATGTTGTGTTGCATAAATCTTACCTATTACATCTAGCAAGGCAATAGGCCTATAATCCATTGGGTTTGATCGATTGCCCTTTTTAAATATTGGGACAACAATGGCTTTTTTCCACGACACAGGGGTGATACCTTCCATGGCGATTCTATTAAACAGTACCTTACAGAAATAAGCCCAGGCTTCTGGATCAGATTTTAGCATGGCATTAGTTATGCCATCTGGACCAGGTGCTCGAGAGTTAGAAAGTTTTTTGATGTCTGATAAAATTTCTACCTGATCAAACTGAATATCCCAAGAAGAGAGAACAGGTAGCGGAGGGTCAGGAGTGTTTCCCTTTTTTGAGAACAGGATTGAAAAATGCTCAATCCATTTTTTTTCAGTGACCATGTTCTTGTTTGATGCCCTCTGTATTCCAGATTCATTGTTGATAATTGACCAGAAATCTGCAGAATTTTTCGCTTTCATGGACTTAATTATTTGTTCAGCATCATGTTGTTCGGTTAGAGCAAGATGGGCTATCAGCCAATTCTTATAGTTTTGTTTGATCATTTTCCTCATCTTCAGCTCGTCCATTTGACTGTCATTTTTTAATTGTCGTAGGGCCCTGCGCATTTCTCTTTTACTCATGACAATTTCAGGGTTGTAAATATGAGAGTATTTTTGAGACTGAATACCACTCGGATTTCTCAAAATATTATATTGTTCTAACAGGGGGGTATAATTTACACCCAACAAGTCAATTTGTTTCTCAATCATTTTTCAGTATATTCACCTGCTGTGAATTAAGTTTTAATCTGTTACCACTACAGTTGGGAATTATATTCCAATTCCATGTTGTTGAAAATGATTGCTGTGGCATTTCAAGATGCGCTACAATCATATTGTGATCACTGACTTGTGTGTTCAGCACTTTGAAATTTAGAATCCGTAATGATAAATTTTCACATACAAAAATGTAGTCCAAGATGGAGTTTTGTTCATTTCTTTGCCAGGTTGGTTTGGCAGGTATGTCTCCCTCGACATTACCATTCAGCCTGGAGATTCTCCGTAAAGTTAGTTCTTCAGACCAATTTTGTATCAAATTCTGTTTCCTTGAGAGGTTAATTACTTCTTTCTATAAAATCCAAATTAAAATCTCCACATATAATCAGACCAGCACTATTATCTTTAATCATCAGTTCGTCAATTATATTCATAATTTGTTCAACAAAGGACAATGTTCCAGCTTTACTATGATGCCAAAACAAATTTATGATAAAAAGTGTCAGATGTTTATTGTCATTATTAATGTTCCTTTTGATGGTAACAACTTGAATATAAAATGATATGTTATATTCCATCAGCCTACACCCAGAGGCTTTTTTCACAAGAGTGAGGATGACTGCGCTTGGACGTCCTTTAATCCCTTTAATAGCAGGATTGAATGCTATTTCATAATCCTCTGTAATAGGACCGATATCTAACCAAGTTTCTTGCAGGCATATTTTCTTGCAGGCATATTCTATCTATCTCATTTACCCATTTATCTTTGAAGTTATACAAATGAGTAAAGCCTCTTGTATTCCACGAGCCAATGGCTAGGCCAACATTTTTCGGCTTCAATAAACATCAACTTCGGCTATTGTTCGCCAAGGTTGCTGCTAACCAATTCCACTCATTATGAGGCACTTGGTTCTCTTCACTACTTTTTTTTGTTGAAGGATTTGATGACTGTTTTTTACTGTAATTCGAATTAGCTCGGATTTTTTGCTTTTTGATTATTAGTATGTTCATTTAGAAGCAGATTGAATTGTTTGTAGTCTGCTTTCCAACTTTCATCTGCCATTATTTGCGAATTTGACTGACTTTCATTTGGAACTTCATTGCGCTGACATTTAGTCAAAGGGACTACATCATTTGATTTTTTGGTCAGAATGATACTATCTACTTTGATAATGTCAAAGCCGCAAGGTAGTAGGGCTGCAGCACCTTGTAGTAGAGTTTCACCCACAAGTCTGGAATTTACATATAAAAACATTCTATCCAAAGCAATATCATCCTTGAATTCCACAGCCTGAATATCACTGGACTCAATAGTGCGTAACACAGGAACATGATGGAACAGACGTTAAGACATTTTTTCTGTTCATTATGAGTCCATCCTGAATATTCAGAATTCTTTCAAGACAGTATTTTGCCTTTATTTTGTTGATATTTTTCTCACCATTAGTATTGGCATTATTTCCTTGGGCTTTAGAGAAGTCTCCTTTCGCTTTACGGGAATTACGATCTGCAGGCACATTGTTGGTGCACTTTTTTTTATAGAAAATAATTTGTCCTCTTCCAATATTCTTTCTGCATCAGCTGGTTTATAACTCGAAGCCATATTCATTTTTGGGTCGATGTTACCTTGGCTTAACGACAGATAGAAATCTTTTCCTTTTTTCATCTAAGGTTTTAGACAGGCTCACTATTTCTTCGTATGAGTCAGAAGTAGGCTTTTTTGGTTCAAGCACCCATTCACAAAAACGCCCAGATACTGATTCATCTTCTTTCCTTGTTGGATTGATGGGCTCAATCAATGTCTTAGACGGAGCCAGGTCAATCTCCGCATTTTCCTTATCACATCCCATTTTTTTCACTTCCTGTGGATCTTCATACGTTGAGAGATTCATCAGAGTTTCAAAATCAGCTGCTTCAGACTCCATTACAGAGTCATGATCTGGAATGGAAGGTATAGATGTTTCATTTTGTGTTTCAAGATCTTGCAAGGTAATTTTTTTTGTTTTTCTTTATTGACATAGGCATCCGGGATATTTTTAAGTATCGCAGTTGTTGGCTGATACATTAACAGTAACCGATTTCAAATTTCTTAAGAAAGCTCGAGCCCCATTTGTTATTTTTCCTCTTGATTTTTAGATTTTGTTTTTGCAGAACTCCTTTTAGAACTTGCTTCGAGTTATTTTTCTCAAATATATATCGAAAAGCATCTTAGGTGCTTCTACATTCTTTTCTTGCAAATCTTTGATCTCACTTGAAGCATCTTTTGTTTTATCATTTGTTGTTTTTTTTGTACCAAGGACTTCATTTGCGCTGACATTAGCGCATGGTTTGGGCTGATCTTCAATGACATTTCGTACATCATTTATTTCTATTATTTCAATTATGTCTTCTACCTGAGGTTTTCCCATGGTTCCAATATTTCTATTTTCACTCTGTTTGGCTTTTAAGGTACAAACACGCTCTTTTGCTGAATCGTTCTTGTCCTTTTTAGATCAATCCAGCCTTTTCTCTTGCAGACCATCCACTAAAATCTCACGCTCAGCCCTGGGTGGAGTAAAGGATTCTTCTGATAGAGGGCGGCACCCTTGCCATATTTTTCCTATATCCTTTTCTGCAAGTACTGTTAGAATTTCTTTATCCTTTTCCAGGAATGTGCAGTCTTTCTTTTTGGATACCTGTTCAATAGTTTCGGACTCAAAATTCGGTTGCACTGTTGGCAGATGATATTTCTCCATAATGGTAACTTTGCAGTTGTCTAAATTAGGGCTGCTATTTTTACCATCATTTGAGGCAGGTAAGTGTGGTTTATTAAAAAGATTCAGCACTTCTCAAGCAACTTCTGCTATTAATTTTTTATCCTCACGTGAGTTGTGATTGGCGTCTAAGATAAATTTCAGAAAGTTGGCATTTTTAGTCTCATCTTGTTTTTGGTTGTCCAGACTTCTTTTTTGTTCGACTTCCAGGATAGCAACTTTAGTGTTTAGCAAGGCTATTAGCGTAGTTAGGTCTTTAATGTTTCCATCCATTTGTTCATATAATTTGAGGTACGGATAAAGTACAATGTTCATGGAGGACATAACCGTTGTTTGCATGTCCGGTATATTTATTCCAGATAAGCCCTTTTCTTTTTGTGAATAGGACGTTTTCTTTTTCCCATACCCACGTCTTATTTTAGAAAAAGGTCTTTCCATTAAAGACGAATCATCAGAATCAGAAGTACAAGAAGAAGATGTAGAGGAAATATTTCTTTTTTCATTTGCGGATGCCGAAATTTCGCTTAGACCTTTGCTATGCGTTTGATTTTTGTTTTCGGTCGCTGTGAATCTTATTGGTGAATGAAGCGTATATGACTGATTTGGAGCTCTTGTTTGAGAACAGGCTATTTCGCCCGAAAGGCTATTTCTGCCTCTTTCTTTTGCGTGTGGGACTGCGAGATATTATAGTTGTGTCAAAGTCTACCGGGAAATTATTTCTTTTTTCAAAATTTTCAGTATATGCATCGTCATGAGGTAACTGCCGTGTCATAACGCCTCCTTTATTTAATGTGGATAGACTCTTGTTTGTTGTTAGTCCGGTTGTTGAAATCGAAATTAATTTCTAATAGATCTTTCAAAAGTTTATCTGCCACACTAATAGAGCCCCTTCTTTCATAGTTTGATATACCATGATTTTTGGTAAGCGGTTGCTGATCCAATATGTTGCAATTGCCAAATTGGATTGTTCATCATCACTTATTTGTAATGGAATTTTTTCAGTCGTGTGATTTGTTCCAAGTCCAAATCTGACTTGGCTCCGCTCGCCACACATTAATTCTCCAGATTGAGGCAGAGTATTCAGTTTGTTATCTCCATTTGTACATTGCACAATTTTTTGCAGCCAAAACTCGCAATTAAGGAAAGATCTCTGCTGGTACAATTTTTTTAGTTTCTGTATTACCATCAATTGGAAACTCGGAACACAAATAATATTTACATTCTTGGACTCCATCTTTAGTGGGAGCGCTAGGTACAGGCACAATACCAGTGGGGTATGGAGATTTGTTTGTTTTAGTTGTTTTAAAAGTTTCACATTCGATTTCGGCTTCAGTAATAAAGCAAAGCAATCATCACCTTCGTTGATAGAATTATTGACCAAATCAGCACCGTTCTCTCCATTCTCATTCCCGTCCTCAAACTTCTCATGCTCGCCAAAGGCGCAGCGCTCATCAATCTCACCAAACTCACCAAACTCGCCATTCTTACAACACTCCCTCATACAATCCTGCATACAAGTCACGGCGCTACCGCCTACTAATGAATGCATTTGAAAAGCATTTGATAAATCCGCAGTATTTGAAGCTGTTATGTCAACTGAATCATTTTTATCGGCTCCTATTATATGTGCTGAAGTTTTCCTTCTTACCGCGGGTTTGGAAAAACTACCTCCTCCTCGGCGAAGGCCTGATCGGTTCTGAGGCGGGTCCATTGCTTCATTATTTTCCATCAGAATAGTTAAAGGACCCGCACTTGCTTAAAAAGCAGGCGGGAAAAACAACCAAAAAATAAAAAAGCACAGCAGCGTGGTCAGTGGAACCAAAGGACCAAAGGCACCAAAGACACTCAAGACTCAGTCAGTACCGACTCTGCGAAGCTCCGCGCGTGCACTGGGTTTTTGAAGAGTATAGCTCCGCCTCCTGGCTGACAAGGAGCTAAAGGAAGGACTCCAAAGCAACAGCAAAACGACAAGCACGGTGCCTCCAAGACACTCAAGACTCAGTGCCGACTCCGCAACACTATTCATACTCCATCAGCTGGAAATTCTCATTTGATGCAGGGTTCTATTCCCCCGTCTGTATTTGTTTGTTATTTATATCGCCCACTGAACCTCGAGGTAACTGGGCGCTTGAGAGACTTGTGAGTTACATACATGTGAGGCAATATACAGTAACAGGTAGAAAGTAAAACATGCAGGGGGACCCTGGTTACAGTTGGGTCAGGTGACAGGTGGTTAAGGCAAAAATAGGCATTTGTACAGTGTCATAGATAGAGAGGAAACCTGTAACAGGTGAGACATCAGAAGGCCTTTGTACAGTATCATAATAGAAATGCGACAAAGGGGAAAGTGCAGTAGCTGGTGAGGTGGAAGTGCTGTGAGGTGGCCGGCTGTGGAGGGTTTCAAATTAATTTAGAGGCTTATTATTGAGCCACTTTTTGATTCTGGCTTTGAAGGTGAGAAAGGACAGTTCTAGTCTGAACTGGATGGGCATGGAGTTCCATTGTTTGGCAGCTTGGACCAGGAAGGTAGCTCCTCCAGCTGTCTTTAGGTTATACCTTGGTACCACCAGCTTGAGTGAGTGAGTCGATCTGGTGGTAAGTTAGGCTTGGTGTTTGTATATTTTGCCGGACAGTTATTTAGGGGCTGTATTCAAGAGGCATTTGTGTGCGATAACCAGGTGTGTAGTGTGATTCTCTCTTGAATAGACAGCCAGTTGTCGTTGTCGGAGCGTGGAGATTCAGGTAGATCTGGGTAGGCTGAGTGCTGCTCTCAATGAGTTATTCTGGAGTACCTGTAATCGGTTTAGGTTGAGTTAGTAGGAACCCGAGAATAGTGTGTTAAAGTAATCTAATTTAGACAAGGCAAGAGCCCTTGCTAGCATGAGGCAAAGGCTTGTCGATAAGTATGATTTGCAGCTATAAATCAGATTGGTGTAGGCTATGGAGGTCGCCAAACTGCTGACTTGTTTTTTAAGGGATAGTGTTGTGTCAAGATAGACCCCCAGTGTTTTTATTTCTTTGGATAATTTCATGTTGTTAACATCAATGTTAAAAGATGAGTACCTAGAGTTGAGTTTATTCAATCGTGCCTGAGTGCCCACGATCATTAGCTCAGTCTTATCGTCATTAGGACATAAGATATTGGTGGCCATCCACGCTTGAATTTCAAGATATATGTCATTCAGTAGGTTGGAATCTTGGATGTAACAGCCAGTGAGGGGGATGAGGACTTGGGTGTCATCCGCATAGTTCGTGTAGATGACACCCAATTTGTCCAGACAATCGAATAACAGCTTTGTAAATATATTGTATAGTGTGGGTGACACACACAAGCCTTGAGGGACTTGGGTGGTGTGCCCTTCCCCAGTTCTTTAGGGCTGGTGTTTGTACCAGAGGAAGAGGAACCCCAAGAAACACAGGGGCCCGTCCGCTTTGTATGCTGGAGGGACAAAGAATGAGCAGCCCTCCTAGGAAACTTCACCTGAAAACTTTTGAAATATCAAAAATCACTTGTATCAGTACTTATGAGGTATGTGAGAGGAATGAAAGTGCTTTGGTGCAGGTATTAGGAGGCCTGACAAAGACGGAGTGCTCATCCTCTTTTGAGAGTGCTTTGCCATTGAGGAGTAAAAATTCTGTCCAACAAAAAAATCCAAGAAACTTTCTAGGCTGAATTCAGATTTTCTCATCTACTCTAGAGGAATCACATCAACATCCCACAGGCACATGGGTCTGCAACAACTGGCTCTCGAGGTGTTTTGAACTACGGCTCCCATGATCCCACACCATTAAATATGCTGACCTGATGGGAGTTGTACTCCAAAACATCTGGAGAGCCAGAGGTTGCAGAAACATGCACTATTAACTATGGGGATGTGGTCCACAGCAGTTTGTAATAAGTGTTCTTTCTACTATTCATCAAGCGCCTGCTAGCCCACTGCCAAACACTTCTGCCTGTCCTACGGCAGGAACATTTCAAAATCGAAAAGCTACTTCCACAATTTAGGATTAGCCACACCCAAAACAGCTTCTGCATTAGCCTGCAGGAAATGCAATGAGGAATTCTGTTAAATCGTCCTACTGATTTAAACAGTTTTCCTCCTTTCACCAGTGTGCCTCAGCAGAAGGCACCTATTGTGGACCAGCTGGGGCTCACGCTTTATAGTCACAATTCCTACTGACTATATGTATTAATATTTCTGACTTCACATTGCCATTGGAACTTCAATATCGTATTGCATAAACTACATGTCCCACAAGGTTACATGTGATTTTAACGAATCCAAAATAACTGTTCCCATTACAACTAAGACCATAATAACGAATTCCAAAATAAATACATTTTTTGTTGTTTTAGGGGGTCTGCCCCTTCCCAAAGCCTCCTTTTTTTGTTCGCAATACTACCCCCCCCCCCCCACCCACCCCAAAATCCACTATTCACACTGCCAGCCCCCATTTTAGTTTTTTTTCCAAATACAGTATTTTGGAATTAGTTATTTTCGGTTTGTTGTAATGGGATTAGTTATTTTGTTATTCGTTCTAATCACTGCATACCGTCCCACAATGCCCTTTTGGTAATTTTCACAATTTCCAGGTTTTGATGCAAGAGTTTAAGAAATACAATGCCCACATACCTGCTTTGATTTAACTTGCCCGGACCCAGAGGTGGAGGGAAAGGATCATCTTCAGGTGTGGTGCTCCAGGTGCTGCGAACAAGCCTGCCTCAGCCCTTGGTGTGTCAGTAGTTAATCCTACTGCCTGCAAGAGTACTTAGTTCATGCACTTATATCGTGTATCCAGCCCCTATTGCATCTGCTCCAGGTCCATTGCATGTGCACTCCGCCCTGAAGAAACCCCCCCCCCCCACTTCTCTGCCTGAAATTAACGTGCCCCCTGTCCACAGGTGGTACTTCTGCTCCGATAGTCCTTGATAGCCGCCTTTAGTTTCCTTGTTTTTCCAGTACAGGGTCAGTTTCTAGTTTCCTGGTAACAAATTGGAAAGTAGGATATGAAATTCTGTACTGGAATAACAAAGACTGGACTTGCGTGTCACCAGTATGTAGTTCAGTCCTCCTTATTCAAGTCCAGAGTTTTGTTAGGGCGTTTCCTTATGCCAAGTTCAGTCCACTATTCCTCGATTCCAGTCAATTTCCATTCTGCGGTTACAGTCCACAGTACCCTTACTCTTTGTGTCCAATGCTCTTGCTATTGCTGCTCCTTCCCCATCTCCTGTCTTGAACCTGGCTTTCTTTGACTTTCTTCTTTCCCATGATGTTTCTGTGAAGGCCTGTGTTACTTGTCCTCCTTTGTGCAATAACCTTGTCCAAAGTTTGACTGCTGGGCTTTCCAGCAGGAAATCTCTGCCCCTTTTCTTTGCTGTGTCTCAGTATTGTCCACTGCACCGTATTTGTTAACAGTGTGGTGATTCCAATTTCAGGGTGCAGTCACAGTTCCGTTTCCTCTAGACCCATACAGGCCTCGGTCTTAAGTTCTGTTTCCTGGTTGTTGCCTTAGGATCCAGATACAGAAGCCCACTCCTGTTCCTCATTTACATGAGCACAGAGTTAGGCACTGTAAGGTAAGTCTGCTCAGAAGGCTAGTTTGCCCTGGCATAGTGGAAACTGCCTATTCAGAGTACACCCTAAGTGGCAAACAAATGTGTTGTAGTTGGCTGGACTCCCTGCCCTTTTCTGTTCACCATCATTCTTTCTTCTGTCCTAGAAATTCCTTCATGTGAGAGGGAAGGGGCCACAAAAACGACCTCCCAACACTGTAGACGCCACCAAAGGGAGTGGACCAACAGAGCACTGAAGCACCAAAAATGGTTTGATCTATGTTTTGGCCTGCAAGGTCCCAACACCAGGCGTGCAGGTCCACTAGTAGTAACCAACGCAGAAGTAGAAACAGACATAAGCGGAGGGAGAGCTGAAGTGCTAGAATCAGGCCTTGGGGGAATGGGGACCTAGGGGTGAGGGAACAAACCCATTGAAAAAAGAAATTGGGAGCGGGGAGGGATGCTGCAGTTGGAGAGGGGGCCCTAAAAGCTTCAACCAGCAGGCTGTCCCATTACGACCGACACTGAGAAAAGGACCGACAGAGCGAGATGGTCACAGCACCTGAGGGGCATGCGTGCATTTATGCCCATCTGATAGAGGGAATTTGTTTTCTCTGTGGAGTCCTTCGTCGGTTATGTCGTGGAGGTCCTCAGGTATGCGAAGTGTTGAAGTCTTGGTGCTGTGTCCAGGTTGAAAACCAGATTGGAAGGGACTGAGGAAGTAGTTTGTGATGCGTTGTTGAAGTTGGGTTATGACGAAGCAAGAGTTGGTACATTTGTCAATTGTTTAGTGCAGAGGGGTTAGTACCATGTGGAGATAGGCGTTTATGTTAAGTCAGTGAAGTACGAGGGTGGTGATGCAATTGAATGCGGCTTGAGGTAGGCATGAGTCATCCAGAAGTGTGCAGGTTCCGTTTTGGCTGCAAGGACGTAGTCTTCGTCAATGGGATGGAAGGTGTCCAGTTGTCTGGATCTGGCGGAGCCGTTTTTCAGTTTCTGTGGAGATCCTTAGGAACCATGAATAACGGGCACCCTGCCCCTCTTTAACCCCCTGGTTTCTTGGAATGATATATAAGGAGCAAGAGGTGGCAGGGGGCAAGGGCGTCTTAGTGGCTGCGGCCCCTTTCTTGCAGAACTCTGGACCCCACCCTGCCCCCCTGACTCAGGAGCTTCAGGGATGACAGGGGAGCAAGGTTTAGGATTCTGTGCTGCAACTTGCAATCATATCGACATGTAATATAGCTAGAAGATTATGGGGAGAGGAATACCTTCTATCCTGAAATGTCTCACTCGAACCGTCCAGGGTTCCTGTGGGTATCCTGTTATGTACAAAATAAATAGGGCTCAAGGAATTTGACTGGTCTCTCTGCAGCCCTACCTTTCACCACAGAATTAACATCACTAATTTCCACTCACAGGAATACTCAGTTTGAGAATTCCAAACCATTACCAAACACACACGTGTTCCCGGTTTGCCGAACACGCCACACAACTACAAGAGAGCAGCACACGAACCAGTCCCAGTATAACCTAAATGCCTATAAATACCTTGTACCGGATCCAGGGTCTTAAAACGAGCCATCACGCAGTTGCAAGACAAAGCACACTGCCATCAATCCGGTTTATGTAGGAAAGCGACAGGGATACAGTGTAGAGAACGCATCTCCTCGCGGCGACTTCTTGAACTAGACTAGAAAGTTTGAGCTACTCTTTGGCCTCTCGGTGGCCATCTTAGGGGAATCAAATCTGATGTCAAACCTATCCAAGAACATGGCAGCCATCTTTGAGGAACAGCGGTAACCCCGATTTCGTTCCTGTGGTTTACTCGTAAGGTGACAGACATCAAGGTACCCTGATCCCTACATGTCCATGATGGTTGCCATACGTGACCCGGAAGAACAAAATGCTGCTTCATAACACCTGTTTCTAGAATGATTGGGAGGAGAGACAGAAGCAGTGGGGGAGCAGAGGGTAGGGCTTGGCTGATGTGCATTTTAGAGTTAAAGTAGTGCCTGGGGGAGCTGCATACTGAAGTGGATGGAGGTGTAGAAGGTGTGGGTTGTGGTTTGGAGAGGGACTCATCGTTGAATAGTTTGTGTAAGATTGGAGGCAGATTGGCGTTAATGGGGTAGTGGGTGGTTTTGGCATGTCTTATGGCTGTTTTGTATTTGTTGCATAAGTGTTTGAGCATTGTCCTGATGGCTGGGAAAGGGTAATTTAGCCATGGTCTTTCAAGGTGTCTGGCTTGCTGAGGGGTGGGTGGGGCTGTTGACCATGGTTTATGGTGGTAGTTCCAGGGTCTTTGCAATTTGAGGGTGCAATTTCGTTGAGTGCATATGTGATGATGTAATTGTTGGGAAGAAGGGTAGGGGGGCGTGTGTGTGCATGTTTAGGAGGGGGCAGTTTCAGTAGTGCAAAGGATGTGCAATGGGGTTGGTTGGTCTGGCTGAAGTGTAAGGGGAATGTGTGGCAGGTGGTGGGATACTGTGTGGTAGAATGAGCGTGAAAGGGATTGCAAAGTGGTCAGACCATGGTGCCCAGATTCCATTTTCCACAGATACATCATTTTTACTTGAAATCAAAAGGTCTGGGATTTTGCCAGCCATGTGCGTCAGTGGAGTGAGGATAGCGTTTAGTATGGGGTTGCGGTCTGGGTGGGATCTACGGGGGTAAAACATTGCCAGGGTACATATTGGTGCAGGGGGAGCTTAACATTTTTCTTTTCATATAATTGTTGTAAATAAAACTGCTTGGGTCACCTCAATTGGCTGACAGAAATACATCGCTGTTCAAGAGTTTTAAGGTAAAAACTGAATAGAAGCTCAACTAAGAACAAAATTGAAAAGGCAGGTTCATAATGCTGCCAAATAGTAGAAGTGCAAAATATCTTGCCTACAACCAGAGCTATGGCCTAGAAGAAAAAACGAAACCAGGCAACAGAGAAAAACAAAAAAACAAAAAAAACTAGAACCATTTTATAGGTAATACTTACACCTTTATTTATGATGATAGCTGATATAACCTTTTTCCTAGAATAGGGTGCACCTCTGGGAAATTAGTGCACCGACTTCTAAGAAAAGATAGTCCCATCGTTGGCATTTCATGTGATCCAACAGTGTTAAAAATGTAGCTATAGGTACTTTGCCATCAAATGTGGAAATAGTGTCCTGCAGTGGGATGTCTGCACCAGCTGTTAAGTGCGTGCCGACCAAAGAAATGGCAGAATGAAGCAAGAGCCATTATAGAGAGTGGATGTTGTTTCCAGGCCGGTACATCCCGCAGGCCACGGCCATTAGCACCAGCAAAAAGCAGTAATGCTGAGGTGGGGCAGCATGCATTTCAGTAGGCGTGGCCTGTCCTGGGTGGGGAGAAGAGCAATTACTCTACCCGGGAAGCCCGACCACTCATCAAACCTACATACACCTGTAAAATACACTGTTTACTTTCCTTTGCCTCCCGCTCGCCTACTATACAGGACTCTCAAAGCTAGCTGTGTTTCTCTTAATACCCAAATTACTCTGTTAGGTGTAGACCTCTCTACCACTATACAGTACTCTCAAAGCTAGCTGTGTTTAGGTCCTGTACTCAAATGGCACTGTTAGGTGTAGAACTCTCTCACACTATACAGGATAAATCTAGCTGTAGGGCCCACCATGAAGGATTCTTGACTCTAGGTATAGCCTCCTCCTTTGTTCATTATATGACGAGACATATTGCATTTTGAACCTAGGCCTCTTGCACACTATACAGGATTCTCAATATAGGTGTAGCCTCCATTTTTTGTTTACTGTACGATCTAAGCTACTGCATTCTGATACCTATGCCTCTCTCCCACTGTACAAGATTCTCTGACCTAGGCATAGTCTCAGTCTTAGTTTACCATATGCCTAAACCTACTGTACTGTGAAACATAGGCCTTTCTCCCACTATACAGGATTCTCTGTTCTGGTGTAGCCTCCATCTTTTTTTTCCATATATGCAGATACCTGCTACAGTATGAAACCTAGGCCCATTGATATAGGACACAATTCTAGAATTGGACAAATATTACCCCAGCTGAGCAATCTCACAGCCTACGGTATGTATATCTTAACACCACTAGTGTGGACACAGGCCGCAGGCACAGGCAAGCATCCATGCATGATAGAATACGGCTATACCCAAGCACATCCGGTCTAATGCACACATAGCCGTCCAGACTGAAACACTGAACGTACCTCAACACCTCTGCCACTAGCATACAGCGACCATTGCCTGAAAGGAACCAGTGTAGGTGGCCTCACAGACTCTCTCAACAATAGCAATCTATCTCTAACCCTTAACAGCACCTACCCATGTGTCTGACCTCTCTTGGGCTGCTTAGTGGAGCCTTGCCGGCGACCAAAGTCCTACAACAGCAACATGCACACATGCATCTCCTAAGCTAAATTCCCTAGCATTTCCAACCACATCGACTACGGTCACTAAGGGCGTTCAACTGAGGAAAAAGCACATTGAGGCCACATGGGCGCTATATAAATAACCAAATACAATACAAAACAATACATCATTAACACACTGATTGGCCTCGGGATGTACAATAATTTCCGGATAAAGTGGCCAATGTGGCCCTTATAACAACTAAATTGTGATGTGTGATCCAAGTCCCTCTCCCCCTCCTTGCCCAGCACCGAAAAAGTTCCAGGGGCCCACGCCCAAATACTCAGTACCCCAGGTAGTGAAAGTGTTAAATAATGTTACATAATTGTCTAGTCTTGAAATTACATGCACTGCAAACAATTGTTTGTTCTGTTCATTGATGTGGTCTGAGAACAACACTGTGGACTCATGCCAGCTTTAGCTCATTTCCCGGTCAGAAATGGCCAGAGAACTTTGAGAATGCTAAATAATGGGAAGAATAGCAGCATGCCCAGTCTAAAGCAGCCTTAGAAATGTGCTCTGGCATCTGTTTATTTTCGCTTGGTGCGAAATTCATCATTCGCCAGTAAATACAATCCACTCGAACTTGGGAAGACAACTACACATTCTGCAGCCTCCCCACAACCCTGGACAACCCAAAACCACAGCTACAGACATCTGCCAGAGTGTTTAAATAACCGTTCCAAACAGTTTAAAGCCCTTCACTTCTACAAGTAGTTCAATTATTCTCCAAGCTATAAGGCAACCACTTCGAAAACGTCCAATGACTGTCGATTTACCCAATTTACATTTTTTGTGCACGCACATGCCCAAATCTGGCTTAGTAAATGCATAAATAAGGCTTTTTCAAAGCAGTTAGCTTGCTTAGTCTGTGCTTCAGAAACGCCTTTCATGGACAAGGGGACACCGCAGATCTACGAGGGTGTGTTGGAAGTGACCCATAGAGGGAGCTAGATTGGTCAGGAAGCTGCGTGGACAGCTCACATAGGGAGTCACTTAATTGGATGCTCCCTCCTATGGTCTTGGGGGAAGCCAGCAGTCCCTTGCTGCTCGACACTGTACATCTCCAGCACAAGGAAATTAACTCGGCTAAGATTTGGGAGAAGTCAGCGCAAGTCTTCAGCTCTCATCATCCGATAAAACAGGAGCTAAAAATGGTGTCAGGATACCTGCAGAGCCACAGCAGAAAGCAACATCCTAAAATTACAGAGTCTGGAGTGGAAGACCGATTGCCAACTGACTACTCCTAATGTTCTTTGCTTTTTATTGCCAGAAACTGCCATCGCCCATAAAGACACTGCTTCCAACGTAACAGACCGCTTGGAATTTTACTGCTTGGAATTTCACCGATGTTACTCTAGCAGAAAATGTAGCTTCCGGGTGCTATGCAACAACCTTAATAGTCTATCGTTCATGAATGGAGTCGATCTCCGATAAAAATTGAAAGCCAAATTGTATACATGCACCTTGAAATCCTACATATACTCCATTTTAAAATAAACAATCTTCATATGACAAGACCATTCACAAGTGAAAAAAATGACTTCCAAAGCAGTACCTTAAAACCGCTGCCAAAGTACCTTCTTCTGAAACAAACTAGCACACAGTTTAAAGGCAAGGCTTAGCCGTAACATTTCCTTAGAAGCTGGCATTAACGCAAAGGTGCAAACATGTATGCAAGACCTGTGGTGCTGTACTCCATGCCCAATATACAATCCTCAAAGAAGAAAATAAAATGCAAATGAGTTATGCCATGTGACTGCCATCCAAGTGGTCAACAACACCCTTCAGATCACCAATAAAGGGGACTCTCATGCCTGCTAATTCTCCCGGTCAGAGCAGCTGTGTTAGACATGGTTGACCCTCGCACAATATTTGCCCTTCCTCGCACACAGAGTGGATCTCTGGCACATCCTTAAATGTTCACGTCCTACCTTTCTGGCAGATGCCACGCTTTCCAGATGGGCCCTTCTGGTCCAAATGTTGGCAGGTTTCCTGTGGAGTCTCTCAGAGCTTTAACCTCTGTGTGTAATTGCTGGGCTTACTTGTAGTGTATCTCAACATTGTGATCCACTAGGAAGCAGATAATACACAGTTGTGCCTCAAGGTCAAGCGTCTACAAGATATCGATCTCTGCATTAGTGACTCTAGGGAATTGGACCACATTACCACCATGCACGAATTACACGACTGCCCTCAGCTACAATATACGGCTCAAAACCAGATAACCCACCTAAAAGGCAACCATCACCAGTATGCTAGCCTACCCGAGGGCTAAACTACAAACATCGGATAGCCTATGGTCATCTCACAGTAAGAGCATTGCCAGACTGGAAACTAAACTAACTTGCAAGGAGAAGACTAGGAAACAGTCCTCCTCACGCAAAGCTTCGGTCCACTGGAACCCCATTCATGGTGGTAATTCAGACTACTTCAAATCTACAGCAGTTAGGAAAGTACTGAAGACTTGGCTCTTTCAGCCATCATCTTGGTGTAACCTAGATTTTGGCTATCCGGTACACACCCCTATCCGTAGATTGTACTATGATCATTATTAATGTTAACTTAATAACTTGTTATTGTCTTGCTACCAATGTGCTTTAAATTCTCTTGTACTAGGGTTGGCCATTCATGTTCCGCAAACAAGCCTTCATGAATCCAAGCAACTGTGCATAGGGTAAGTTATGGACACTCTGGTTAAGAAAGTCAAATTAAAGAGGGGTTTAGGGCAACTGCAAACAAACGCCGCTAGCACTCAAGTTAAAACAAGCAGTAGCAAAGTCAGCCGTTTTGGCACTACTGTGACGTAAAATAGTAATACCTGGCAAATGGTGAGAGTACTGGGCATGTGCCGTCAGGGCCTGGCAAATACCCAATACCTATGCATTAGCCAAAATGGTTGGCCTTGTTCGTTTTAACAGGACATCAGGGTGAGGAACAGTTCAGAGGACACACAAATTGCCTTTAAATCAAGTGGCAGCAGGCTGTGGTAGGTCGGAATCAGGAGACAGCTGAGTAGGCACGAATCCCAATTTCTTTATCTTACTATTTTTTTTTTAAATGTCTACTCTTCCGCTAAACCTGGGACTCTAAACAGAAACAGAAAAACGGGTGCTCACAGGATGTACAGACATAAATAAAGTCCTCAGTCTGGCAATCGTAACCTAACCTAGTTTCCTTCCCCATGTTCTAAGATGGAAAACACAAAACCATCAATACATGTTTTGGACAATTGCCCAAGAAAAGGGATGGCTGATGGCTTCTTCCCCCCACCCCTTTCGACTCTTTACCATAGGCAAGGGCATGTGCTCACAGTTCCAGTTTCTAGTTTGCTGGGTGCTGGAATGCCTTGTCCCTTTGTCTTTCTCCCTTCGGGGAGACAGTCGTCTTGGTTTCCTCACTCAGTGTTTCGTTAAGTCTCTTCATCCACACACTGGGGCTCGGTTCCTTCCGATTAACCACTCAGTGTTTCATTATCCCTTTTCCCACCACTCAGAGTGGCGGGGGCTCTCCTCCTCCACACTCCCCGTTTTGGAGTTCGTTCATTCCCTCTCCACATGGAGTATTCTCTGCTCACCTCCACCCCCCCTCCACTCCAGGGTTGATCTCTTTCTCCCTCACCACTCTGGGGCTTCTCAGTGCTCTGCTGACTGTGGGGGGTCAGAGGGGTGAGGGTTTTTCCGCTCTCCCCACTCTGGGGCTTCTCTGCACTCTCCCATTCTGGGGTCAGGCCTCTACCTCAGCGCTCAAATGTTACTCTTCTTTTGAGTCATCAAACCGGACTCTCCTGGTTCGTCGTCAGGTGTGCATCGCTGCAAGTCGCAAGCGCAGACCACCAAGTCTGGCGTCCTCACTCTCCAACCAGCTACAGCGCCAGCTGAGCCTTCCGGCTCAATTGAACTCTGCAGGCTTTGCCAAGCCGCTTTCCCAATTGGTTCTCTCCATAACGCTCCTCCAGGGGGCTGTTCTATTTGCCTCTCAGCTGTTTTCCAGGATGACTGCGGATAAACCAGAAGCGGAATCAGCCATTACAGAAAGGGTTATAGGATTATCATACACCTTAGCCCTCAAATATCTAACAGTTTTAGTGTCTGAGGGAGGGATGAGTGATGGCGCCTTGTGCCCCTCTCTGGGGGTTTTCCTATCCCCGAAAGGGGCAGTACCTCCAGAAGGATCTCGCTTACACTGCCGCCTTAGAGTGTATTCAGCGTAGCAGGCTCAGCTCTCTAGTACCAACGAGGGTTGCTCGACCTACTGTGAGGGGTCAGTAATGCAAGTCGGACAACTGCTTGCGTTTTTTCTTTAGGATAGACATTTTATTAAGGAACCAATTTGCAAATAAATCCTTGCTAATCCTTCTCTATCAGGGAATTACCTACCTGGTTTAACGGCTAAGGGAATTTCTCCCAACATAAAAAACTGGCTCTCACACTAAACAAACCATTCAAAGGAAATCATAAACATAGAAAGGATAAACAGTATTTAAACAAGTATTTGGATGACCTTCACCTCTCCTGGGTAAATCCCCTTTCCCCAGGTATCTGGACTATCCATCGAAAATGGATTCATCGAATTGAAATCCAACTAAATGTATTCATTGAAAGTAATTTCCATCGAAATGCACTTTCATTGAATATATTCAGTTGGATTTCGATTAGGGTTAGGGGTGTGCCCTTGGGGGTTGGGGTGGGGGGGGGGGGGAGCACCCCCTCCCCTCAAAGAAAATGTTACATGAAGCTGCACAGTGCCAACATACTTTAAAGATTTCAGGCCTGGACAGCTCCATGTGACTTTTTAACATTCAAAATAAATGCATCAAAATTAAATATTTTACATTTAAAAGTACATATCCATCGAAACTTAGCCATTCCTATTTTCAATGGACAAGTTTCAATGGAACTGAACTTTTAAATGTAAAAGATAGCATTTCGATGCATTTATTTTTGTTGTCTGTTTTTCAAGGATTTGCTTTTTGATGGAAAGACCATAAACCCTTTCCCAAGGTTTTTCAATGTCAGTTGTGCAAATGTTCAAAGGAAAAGAAGTCTTGAAACAGTTCTTATGTACTCAAGAGGCACAGCTCCACCTCACCGATTAGGCCCAACAAGGCTGAAACACTTGTCTGGGCTTGTTGCTGGTATTCTTGTGCGACATCCAGTGACAGTTTATACACCACCACAGTTCAGGTACTTCTTTTACAATTTAGTACTTCAGAATGATTAGGCCTATAAAAGACAAGACGCTTTGACCTCTACAGGTAGGCAAGGCACTCTTCTTTCCTATACTTCAAGAAAAAGGGCCGCCTCTTGGCCACTTCGGTCCTCTGCCTTTCTGCCACTTAAGTAATTCTGCTTCACTCAAGTACCCAGCTCCCTTTCGCAGCTTTATTCACACCTTCTTGTTTCCAGTAACTACCCTTTAACCTGTATTGCCACTCTTCCAACTTTAGGTAGTAATTCCACAATTGTATCATAGGAGCAATGGACCTTTAACAACTTTGTAAACCAGATGGATAGTTCTTAATAGGGCTAGTTTTAATGTGGAAAGGGTTCGCCTCTTGGCTTGGGTAATGCTTGTTGTTTTATTTATTTATTATTTGGCTTTGTATAGGGAACATATGCCCAGGGGTATCGTGGCGCTGAAAGTAGACTTACTTGGTACATAGCATACATGGTGCATAGATTACAGCAGGTAAATAGTAGAGGGTGTTACTTGTAGACCTTGGGTACAGTACTTTTGTGAAGTCATATCATGGATACATACAGTTATAACATACAGTCATAAGGGAGGAGGGTGGAGTGGGTTAGTTGAAGAGAGTGGTTTTGAGTAGTCTGCGGAATGCATGGTATGATTTTTCGTTCCTTAGTGCAGTGGGGAGTGCGTTCCAGTTTTTAGGTGCTAGGTGTTGGAAGCTGGACCCTGCTGCTTTGCTTCTTTTGAATGTGGGTACATAAGTCTGGTTAGTCAGGGGCAACCTAGTGGATGTATTGCGGGTGATCCTTTTGGAAAGATAGGGTGGAGAGGCATCTGTGGGTGATGGCCATGGATTTGAAGAGGATGCGTTCTTTTATTGGTAGCCAGTGGGCCTCTTTTCTGGCTTGGGAGAGGTGTTCCCTTTTTGGGAAGCTCAGAGCTGCTCTCTGGCATTGTTCTGTGTGACTTGCATTTTTTTTTATTTTTTTTTTTATTTTTTTTTAGGTTTTTTGTAGACGTGCCCAGGAAGAGGCTCTGGCTATTGACAGGCAGTTTTTTGTGGAAAGGAAGGGTTTCACGGCATTAATTACCTTAGTGGTAAGCACAGCGGAGGAAGCTATGGCATTGACCTGCTGTGTCATGGATAGTGTGGAGTCAACGTATACTCCTAGAGATTTTACTGTGGAGTAGATTGATTGTGGAGTTATCAATATTAAAGGATTTGTATTGCAGCAGGAGTTTGTTTAATGTTTCTTTGGTGCCAACTAGGAGGATCGCTGTTTTGTCCCAGTTTAAGCAGAGGCTGTTGGCTGCCATCCAGGTTTGGATGGCTGTGTAGCTCTTAGTTAGTGCCGCGGCATCTTGTTCATAGATGCCTGTGAGGGGGGAGTAGGACTTGCGTATCGTCAGCATAGTTGGTCTAGACTATGTGATGCCGATCCAGAATATTGAACAGTGGGAGGGTGAAGATGTTGTATAGGGTGGGGGCAGTGCAAGAGCCTTGTGGGACTCCGCAGTGTATTGTGGTGGGGGTGGCGCGTGCTCATGAGTCGACCCTCAAGGAAGGATGTGACCCAAGAGATGGCTTCCGGAGAAGTGAGCTTAGTTTTTGAGTTGCGTGCCTAGAATGTCATGGATGACCAGATCAAAGGCCGCAGATGGGTCCAGCAGGAGCAGGAGTGCTGGTTTGCCTTTATCCAATTTTAAGATCAAGTAAGGCTGATTCGGTCCGGTGTCCCGGGCGGAAACCAGATTGTCTTTTCCCTAAAGTACGGTTTTCTTCCGAGTATTGCTGCATTTGCGTGTAGGCCACCTTGTCCAGAATCTTGAGCAAGAAGGAAACAGTTCTAATAGGTCTATAGTTGTTGGCGTTTTCAGGATCTAGGGTGTGTTTTTTGAGAAGAGGGCACACCCAGGCTTCTTTTAAGCTGGCTGGGACTGAGTTAGAGTTGAAAGATGCATTAATGAAAGTTGAGAAACGGTGCAAGTGTTACTACGCAGTCTTTAACTAGTTTATCGGGGCAGGTGTTGCCTTTACAATTGGGGGGTTTGATTTTGTTAACAATATCAATGACCTCTATTTCAGAGATTTCTCTGAATTTGAATGGTGTAATGGGATTTTTCTTTTTGTTCTCAGTCACTGTTCCAGTTTGAGAGGCCGATAGGATGTGCTGAGTGAGATTTTTTGTTTGAAGGAGCTCACTTTTGTTTAGGAGGGCAGACTGTATGGTGTTGCACCATGCTTGATCCTTAACAATTGGTGGCTGGTGTAGATAGTTCCTTGAAGATGGCAAAGAGCTCTTTGGATTCTGAGCTGGCATTGGAGATTGTCATAGGATGCGGATTTAGCTGAAATTATGGCTTTTTTGTATTGGGTAGCCAATGACTTATAGGAGGATAATGAGGCCGCGCTGGGAGAGCTTTGCCATATATTCAGGGCTTTGTATTTTTTTGGTTCGTAATTCTTTTAGTTCTGCTGAGAACCAGGTGTTGGAGTGTTTGGTATTTTTGGATTTTTTCTTTTGAAGAGGGGCGATGATGTCTATAGCAGAACTAATGGTGGATTTGTAGATGTCCGCCAGTGCGGCTGGGTCTAAGGTGGCATGGGGGTTGGAGCGATGCTTTCTTAAGTAAGATTCTTGGCGCTTCTGGCCATGGCTGGAGGTGCTGGACTGAGTTTTTTTTTCGCTGAGTAAGTGGGGGTGGGGATGAGGAAGTAAATGAGGGAGTGGTCGGACCATGAGGTGGGTGTGATGGAGCTAATGTCGACACCACAGTTGTGGTCCGCTACCCAGTCAAGTGTGCGTCCTTTGCAGTCAGCGGGAGAGTGCATTTTTTGCTCAAAGCCCAATTCTTGGAGTACTTGTGCTAATGCTGTGGAAGGTCCATCTTTCTGGTCCTGGAGTCCCAAGTTAAGGTCTCCTGGAAGGATAGTTTTGGTAGTGTTAATGTTTTCAGCTAGAAGGTGTGTAAGCAAGTCCTGGAAGTCCAACATAGGGCCTGGTGGACGGTAGACTAGGTTAATGGTGATGGTGTTAGGAGATAGTGAAATCTTGGCGGTGAGGGAGTCTATGTTCTGTCCGAGTTCGGAGGACAGTGGTCTTATTTCTACGTGATCCTGGACTATAAGAGCTACTCACCCACCTGTGGTTAATGTTCTGTCTTGTCTAAGGATGGAGTATCCTGGTGGGATAGCTAATGAGATGGCAGGGCCGGCGGCATTGTTGAGCCAGTTTTCAGTAATGGCAAAGATGTCAAGGTTGGTTAGGAGGTCATGAATTTCTGTGGCGTGAGCAGGGAGGTATCTGGCATTGATCAATGGTGCATTGTAGGTTTGGGGTGGCATAGGGGTTGAGTTCACGTTTTTTTACTTTTAGATGCTTTCCTAGTGGTGGAAGCAGGTTTCATTTTGGGTGTGCAGTGGCTGGTTGAGTTGGTGGTCGGTTTAGGGCGCTCTGTGGCTTGTTGATTTTCATGGTTGGCTTGTGAAGTTTTAGGTGAGTATCTGGAACGGAGGCCTAGTGTTTGATTTCTTGAGCTTGTAGTTGTAGGGCGTGTCGTGCGGGTGATAGGTTTGGGTTTTATGGGTTTGGTGGAGATGGGTGGAAGGAAGTAGGAGGGATGAGTGCCGAAGATGGGGGGGTGCAATGTTGGCAATGATGCAAGGTGCGGTGCACGAGAAGCAGCAATAGTTAGTATTAGAAGTGTGTGTGGCAGCAGTCAGTAGTGGATATAGGGTCTGGCAACAATCACTTACAGGCACAGAGCAGCAGTCAATTATAGGCAGCAATCAATTATAGGCACAGGGCCGCAATCAATTATAGGCAGCAATCAATTATAGGCACAGGGCGGTACTGAACAATTGTAGTCACAGGGTGGCAACATCACTATGGGCACAATGGTGGCAGCGAACCTGGATGGTACACTGTGGGCATATGCCGGTAGCAGGATGTGCTAGCAGAGGTGGTGGACCTGTATGCAACACGGTGCATGATATCGCAGACAAGGTAAACTGGCGGCAAGGGTTCATTCAATTGTCATAGAATTTTCAGCAGGTTGGTGAGCTTACCCTGTGATGGGGTCAGAGGATCTGTGTTTCCTGCAGTGTAGAGTGGCCCAGTGGCTCGTAGTGGCACAGACAGGGCACAGACAGGAAGCTGGCCTTTTAGAGTGGCCTTCTGGAGTTGGCCGGATTGGATGGTAAAATCGCGCAGGGCAGCCAATCAGAATAATCAGGACCTTGTTTTTGAGCGTTGCTAGGCGACAGGCACTCGTGTGGCGTTGGCCATTTTAGAATGGTCGGATAATGACGATTCGAAGCGTAGGCAAGGCAAAATATTGCCGGAGTGGATGTGGCCAGCAGATATTAGCCATGTGCATCCTCAGCAAGTGGCTTTGGACATGGATGCAATCCCTACTAGCAATTGGAACGATCTTAGTCAATGGAACAACTTCTGGACTTCAAAAATAAATGTTTAAACTACTGCAAGGTTCAGACTTTAAAGAAAAAATAAATGTAGGTACATGCAATGACTTTCATATACATCTTTAGCTTTGAAAAAATGTTGGCGATTTGTTCCTTACTTACTATCACGGAGACGGCTTCCGAATATTCTTGTAACACTTGTGGAAGACCAAGTAAAGTTTTTCGGAGTGGCTATAAAAAAAGCATTCCTTTTTTATGAGAGACACGCGAGCACTATGGCAACAGTATATCCTTGGACAATGGAATGAACAGGTTCTCCTTCTTACGTGTACACTATTGCTCTCACTACTAGTGTGCCCGATACATTTCCATTGTCAAGAAAACAGTTTATACTCGCTTTAAACCGCACACAAGTTACTTCTGAGCTGGTAACAGTTACAAGCAAGGCTTGTAAAGTGAACCTGAACCCGGAGCTTCACTCGCTGGCTACAGGAACACTGCGGTTGCGGGCTTCACGTTCCCGACCTCTTCAACTGCTACTACTGCTTCTGGCACTCTTGGGACCCACACCCTTCTGCAGCACAGAGGTCTGGGGGCCAGGCCATGTTAATTGCGAGTCTCCTTTACTCCTCAGTCTCTCTGCTTGCCTTCTGCTACGGCCCTCGGGCTTCAGCACGGTCACGGCTCTGCAATCACAGCTACTAAGCGCACACAGGGAAAGCTCCACTCTCAACAAGTCTTCCTCAGTGCAGCCCCAGCAATGCAGGGTTTGAGACCACAGGACCCTCTCAAAACTTGCAGGTGAAATCTGCTATCTCGATGCACCAGCGTCCTTTCTGTGATCACACTGCCTTGTGAATTGCCAGCCTCATACTCTTCTACTACTACTTCCACTGCCAGCCTCTCAACTCCCATTCCAGCTCCTCCTTATACTACTCCCCTGCTGCAGCCTTTTATGCCTCACAGGTTTGGCAATTGGCTTCAGGTGTAAGCCATTGACTTCAATTGCCTGACCTGTGCAAAGTCTTTTAGGCTCAATTGCCCGACTACTACATCTACATACTTCTTCAATCCTCTTCTTCGTCTCAGTCCCTGCTGAATTCAGGGACATGTACTTTATCAAAGTAAAATTTTCCTACCTCTGAAATATCTTTACGGGTATATTTAATTCTTTTAGTAACTATAACGGAGGAGCTGTATGCATTAACTGGGCTACAGGAATATGATTTAGAGAAGACAACATTTCTGCCATTCCTTGTTGTGTACCTTTGTGAATGAGGAGGGCTTTTCATTTTAGGAACCAACAAGATGCCTTCTTTTGGCCTAATAAGTTTTGGTGTTACAATTTTAGGGTTTACCATCTTAGTTTCCGTAGGAGGTTTAGAGAGATTAAAACGACAAGAAGCCTTGACCTCTTCTGGCACAGTGGTAATAGTCTCCTCATTAAAGGAAAAATACATGGTCTCATCCCATAGCGTTTCCTCACTTCCCTGGGCCTGGTCTCCACCCAGGTGATCCTCCCGCAGGTTGGGATCAGGAACCGTCTGCCTTCGCCTGGCCACCTGGGATGAGACTTTAGGTAGGGTTACAGTGATGGATCCGCGGGATTCTTCAAACTACCTTGGAGAGAGGGGACTAATCTCATTGGAATTGTCATCGGGTTGAAAGATTTTTACATCACCAGGAACTCCTTGACAGCTTCAAATAAGTATAACTCTCACAACACTCCATAGAAATATTAATGGCAGGCTTTATACGACACAATGTTTGACAGTGCTGCATGATAGAGCTAGCACAAAAAGATCCCAGGAGGGTATGTGTTGGGCAGGGGAAAGCTGGTAATGTGGGGATTGTCAGCGGGATTGGCATGACTATGTGCGGTCAACACTAAAACAAAAAGATGGGGGGTCCCCTTCGTCACGGACATGGGGGAAGCTACTGTATCAAGATACAAGAGGGAGTTATGTCTCGCAGAACCCCACATTAATGATAATGTGATCATATGTAGCAAATTTACAATGAAAAGCTGAGTGTAAGGCAGTATCAGAACATGAGACCAAACATAGTCAATTATGATATTTTCTTATTTGTATACAACAATTAAGAACATATCAATCTGAAAATATCGCCCGTAATTCATGTTGGGCTTTCCTATTAGAAAGAAGGACCCAAAAGGATAATAAAGTGCAAATGCATTAGTCATGTATAGCCAGTATATGGTAGATGCCTAAGGCAACAAACTGAGGAACAGAACTCACGCCAAGGGGAATCACGTGGAGGGAGGCTGCGACTCTCTAGACCTACTGGATTCAGGAATTTCAGTTGATACTAAAATGCATGGAATAGATTTGAAATGCAAGCAGGCTAAAACAAAACAAAAAAAAGTATCTAATAGATTGAAGACACTAAATAAAAAAACAAAAAGACTTGAAACTATCCAGTCTAAAAACATTCAAAGTGCAAAAAAGCACAACAGAAGTGCGTACAGACTAAACATCATAGCAAATCACAATACATTAAACCTTCAAAATACAGAGGAGCGCTAAGGTGCATGCAAACTAAACATAACAAGTAGAGGTGCACTAACCAAATCTGGAGACATCAGAGGCAATTGCCAAAGTGCCAACCTAATGGATATTTACAAAGTAGTTTCGACGATTTGATGGATCTAGTCAACAATGACTGATGCACGTCTTCTTCAGGACAACGCACTCAAAATACATAAGATAAATGCCACAGGTATCACTTTCAACTAAACATTGGCTGATGCCGATCATTCACAAATTGTTCTAGAAATTATTCTTGTTCTTCAATTAAGCCAATTTGTGTTGAGATAAAGGCACACATTCTATAGAGGAAAATGAAAATAAAAACAAAAGAAAGTTAAAAATGCTCTGACCAGCCAACCTCACAGCGTATTCATATCGAAAGAAATGCGGTATAAAGTGAAAGGGAGAACAATATATACCATGTTCTCAGACCAAGGGTGAAAACGCAGCATACAATTAATTCCTGTATTGAGCTCAATCCAACACCAAAAAGACATGGCAAAATTAGTCTGTAGAGAAAGAGAACAAAATACAAATTGGGACGACAACCCCCAATTCAAAACCGTGAAATAAATCGGCCCAAGGAACATTGGACTGAATCGAACATGGATATAAATATGGAACACCCCACTCACCAGTCTAGAAAGACCAGGAATGTCAGTGTCCCAAAAATCAATTAATTCACATTATCCGTGAAAAACATGGTTGCAGAGCAGGAGAAATGTGCTGATCTACTTCATGGCCCGCGCTCATTCGCCAAAACTTTCCATGTGTGAAAACTGCAAGGAAACGACGAAAAGAGTGACCAAAACAATGTTAACTCTAAAAAGAAGGAAAGGTCACGGACATTAGAGCAATGTTCCAACAATGCTAGAATGTCCAAAGGACTGAAGATATTATTGCTGTGCATTCATGTTCAAACGCACGGTGCAACTGTTAGCCCCAGAATCATACTGCTGAAATAAATTGGACCGCAATAAAATGATGTACTCTGGCGGTTTAAAAAAATAAAAAAATAAAAAAGAAGGTGAAATCGCATCAGGACTCCCCGCCCAGGCAAACACTCAAAGCTGTGTGGTGCAGCCAGAAAATATCCACAGAAAGCAGTCTCAATATATGACTGCAACACGTGGTCTGCAATAGCATTATCACAAGTGCAGTGACCCCCGTCCCTCTATAGGGAGCATGTGGCAAAAAGGGGTTTCAAATCCAGATTGCTGGAGAAAGATTGAAAAAATACACAAAAGAGTATATAACCGAAACTCACTTTTAAACAGCCATTCTGTAATGTGAAGGCTCACATCCATTCGCGGGCTTGGTCAAAAAACAACAAACCCGATGTGTACAGTGGGCGTGGATATAGCCGGACGAGGCAAACGTGCGGGCATGGACGTCCAGCATGTGATCTCCAAGTAGGATAATCCCTTATTCAATGGGGAGTGACCGGACTGACCAGGCTAAGGCCAAAAATGGACCCATTTCCCTTTAATTAAAGCAGTCATCGCGCAATAGATATTAAGGAGATAAAGAGAATGGGAAGCCAATGTGTAGGCATAAACGTTTCACACATGGACACTATTATAAAAAGGTCCAAAAGCGGAAACTGCCGGGCCAGAAGGTTAAAACCCAGACATAATTATGTTATGGAGCCGTCACGCAGTATAACAGCATGTGAAGTAAACCAGAAGGAGCAGACTGCTTAAAAAAAAATTTGTTTTAAAAATAAAAAAGGCAGCTCGTTGAAGAAGCACGTTTCCAAAAGGCCTGAAATAAAGGCATTATCTTAACAATGAACCAACACAAAGGTTGCCATAGGAAAGTAAACCATGAATGTCATGTAGTGACCCGTTGTTTCATAGGGACGAACGGCACCCACATGTTGCAAATGGGATATTTAGCAGACATCACCTGCAAAGCCCCACAACCTCTTGTATGGACTGACCATTCCCTCAAACTATTCGACATTAACCATAACAACCCTAACCCCAAGCAGGGCCCGCACGCACCGGCCTGCCTGACTAGAAACAAGCGCAACATCACTGCGGAGATCCTCACACCACCGATTCTCCCTTTCCTAAACACACTCCCAGCCACTGCTGACCTTAACCTCCTAGTCAACGCCTATAATGATGCCCCAACTAATGCCATTGATGCTGTTGCCCCACTAAATCTCTGCAAAGGTAAACCGGAGCTCACCTGAACTCTTGGTACACACCGGAACTCAAAACTCTTAGAAAAAAGAAAGCCAAGATGGAAACCCTATAGAAAACTAAACCCTCAGCAGAAAACAAATCCAATCTCATGACCATCTCCACCCACTACAAGAAAGATAATCCGCACTAAAAAGAAAGCCTATAATGTTAGAATAAACAAAAAGAACTCTTCACCATTATGAAGGAATTAGAAAATCCTAACCCTCCGACCGACACTTGCGTGAAAGACAAGCCATGGTGCACTAGCATCCAAAGTGCCCTGGCCAACGAAATCACTTCAAACTAAAATTGAGGCTAAACGACTACAACTTTCCAAGAGCAACGCCTTCACACCCAGCACATCGGCCCCGACCAACACCACCTCCGGCTTCACATTCAAAATGGTCACTATACCCGAAGTCCAAAATATTATAGCATCCCTCTAATTGCAAAGGTGATAGCTGCCCCACCCAAATCAAAGATGCTGCGAGAGACCTAGCCCCCCTTCATTTCCAAACTAATAAACCTATCCTTCTTGACTAACTCTGTACCCAACAACCTGACACAGTCATGGGTTCTCCCTCTTCTAAAATAACAATCCCTTGACCCTGCCATTCCCACCAATTGCAGGCCTATCACCACTGTCTCCTTCCTGCTAACAATCCTCGACAGAGTTGCCTACCTGAAAATTCAAGACTACTTCGAGTCCAACCAACTGCTAGGCCTACGTCAATCTGGCTTTCGTCTTCAACATGGAACAGTACCCGCCCTTGTTGACCTCAAAAGTCAGATTGATGACATCAAGGACAAAAACAAAGCAGCTATCCTACTCCTCCTAGACCTCTCAGCAGCCTTCGACCTGGTTGACCACAAAATACTCGGCAACCACCTCTCATCTGTGGCCCACTTCTCCCCCTCTGCTGTCCTGTGGATACAATCCTTAGCCAACAGAACCACGAGGGTTTTCTCACCTGTGGCTGCAGCAGACCCCATCACCTGTGGTGTCCCACAAGTGTCCTGCGTCTCCCCCACCCTCTATAATATCTTTACAAAACCCCTCTTTGATAAGTTGGCCCATCTGGGTGTCACCTACACCAACTACGCAGCTAACACCCAGATACTTCTCACCATTACTGGCAACTACAATACAGACGCCACTAGGATTAATGAAATGTTCTCCATCATTCAGGCATGGATGGCCACACACAGCCTCTGCCTGAATGATGAGAAGACAGCTCCTCCTAGTCGGATCCCCTCACAACCTATAAAAACTCAGCCCCGAGTACTCCAATTTCATCAGATGGCAACATCATCCCAGTCGTTAAAAACGTGAAAACTTTGGCTTCTACCTTGACGCTAACACCAACCTCTCCAAACAAGTCAACATGACCGCCTCTGCCACCCGCTACACTGGGAAACTAATTAGGGCCTGCAGACCTTTCCTATCTACGAACAGCTGCCTCACTTTGGCCAGGGCCCTCATACAATCGAAGCTTGACTATTGCAACAGCCTCTACCTAGGTGCCGATCAAGCTATAATTAATAAACTTCAGATCCTACAAAACAATGCACTGTGAGCAGCACTAAATATTCCCAGAAGAGAGCACATCTCCCACATAAGAATATCCTGCAAATGGCTATCCATTCAACAAAAAATTGACTTAAAAACCCTTTGCCTTACCTACAAAGCCCTAAACCACTTAGCCCCCCCCTTATCTCACCAACAAACTCCACTTTGAAACCATGCACGAGAATCACTAGATCCTCCAATACCCTCTGCCTCACTGTGCCCAGATTCAACCCCAAAAGAGCTGGTGGTTCGAGCTTCACTGTCCTTGCCCCTCAACTCTGGAACACCTTGCCACTGAACATCAAATTGACCAATTCCTTCCATCTGTTTAGGAAATTAGTCATTAGCTGGCTTCTGGAGAAACCAACCCTAAGTTAGACTAAGCACACTACATACTGTATATACTTTAGAAATGTTTAACCGCGCAATCTAAATACCCTGCCTGTATGTAGTATTGTATATTGCCTATTATCTCTACAATTGTATAACTGTATAATCTATATATATTGTACTTATGTAACCTGTCCATTAAGCGCCCATTTACCCCTGGGTCTGGAGCGCTATATAAAACAAATAAACAAAACAAACATTTAATAAGTATAATAAAGTATTTCATCAGCTGCATAATAGCCATTCTTCCTGTTGGTTAAGGCCAACGTGGTAGCTCTGTGTGTTCTATATCCACCATTGCTCACATTGAGATAGTCGGTTAGAAATGGAATACGAATCAACGCCCTTGACAAGTTCAAGTGCCCATCAATTAAGTTCATTACAACTGATTGTTTTCAATGAAATGTGAGAAAGGAGATGTAATGCTTTTGGTCCTGATATTAGACTTCTGTTGAGTGATTCCGAGCTTGACGGGCCTAGATGTTTTGCTTATATATGATTGAGCATGGACAGACAACAACAGATAACATTTTTGGAATTGCAGGTCGTATGGTCTCCAAGAGTCCAAAGTCTCTTGTTAATAGTGACCGAACTGCATGCCAAAGTAGACTCGCATTGGCAACAATAGCCACAAGGAAGTGGCTGCAAATCTGCTTGGATCACCCAAGACCTGATGTAGTTTGAGAGGCTCATTTAAATCGCGACTTTAAGTTGAAAAGTGATATAAGCGGAAAGTGCAGCCAAATGAACCTTAATAGAATTAAACACTAATCCTGAGTCTAGTAGGTGAGTCAGGTAGCAAACAATTTGTGTGGGAGAGCAGTCAACCGGGTTGATGCTCTTATTTCTACACCATATGACGAATCTCTTCCACTTGCTAGAGTAACAGTGACGAGTGTTAGGCTTTCTAGCTTCCTTGAGAATGTCCATGCATCTTTGCTGGAGCTGTAAATTACCAAATTCTATGATCTCAGGAGCCATGCTGCTAAGTTCATGGTCTGTGGGCATGGGTGTAGTGTCTTGCCTTTGTCCTGTGACAGCATGTTGTACGGGCAGGGTAGTTTCACCGGTGGAGACAGAGACCTCTCCATCAGGTGAGTGAACCATGGTTGCCGGGGCCACTAGTATCATGGTGACTGGTTCCCGGTGCATCTTGTGCACTATTTTGTTGAGAAGGGGAGTCGGTGGGGGGGAGGGGGGGGGGAGCATAAACAAATTTCCCTGACCATGGTATCGATAGACCGTTCCCCATGGATCGGTTCTGGGGGTTCCTGGAGGCGTAATCATGGCATTGGGAGTTCTCCAGAGTTGCGAAGAGATCTATTTCTGGGAATCCCCCATTGTGTGAAGACGATGTCTTCTTGTAACCGCCATTCGTATTCTGCAGGTAGAGGGAAGTCTCTGCGGAGTTCGTCTGCTAGCAGATTGAGTTCCCCTGGTACATGTTGCGACAACCGGAACATGTTGCGTTTGAGAGCCCACTTCCAGATGTTCTGGGACAGCTTGGACAGTCCTGGAGAGCGAGTGCCCCCTTGCTTGTTCAGGTAGTACATAGCTATGGTGCTGTCTGAGAACCATCTTCCCTTGCAGGTGTGCCTGAAAAGCCTTTAGTGCTTTGAAGACCGCTAACAGTTCCAGCAAGTTTGTGTGTTTGGATGCTACACTCGGAGTCCAAACTCTGTGTGCAGTCTGATGGGATAGGTGAGCCCCCCCCATCCTGTGAGGTATGCGTCTCTGGTTAGAGTGGCCTCCACTGTGGGGGTGGCGAATGGTTTCCCTATTACAAGGTTTTCCTTCGACCACCACCGTAGCGAGAGAACCAAGGCCTGCGAGACCACCACTAGCTCGTCCCATTGTCCGCTGGCCTGACACCACTGGCTGTTGAGCCACTCTTGCATTGGACGCATGCGCAGTCTCGCGTGAGGTACCAAATATATACATGTCCCCATCATTCCCAGCAAACGCATTGCTTTGCGCACCGTCACCTCTCGACCGGCCACATATGGAGGGATCTGAAACACAAGATTTTGGACCCTCTCGTTGGAGGGGAAGACAAGGCCGTCCTTTGTTCGAATTAGAGGCCCTAGGAATTGTTTGATTTGGCTGGGCTCTAGGCTGGACTTCTTCTCGTTGATGGAGAAGCCCAGTTTGAACAAAAGGTCTACAGTCTTTTGGGTGTTTGCGAAGCATGTCTCGTAAGAATCCCCCGTTATGAGCCAATCGTCTAGGTAAGGGTATACTGGGATGGACAACCTGCGCAGGTGGGCCGCTGCCACTGCCAATACTTTCGTGAATACCCTCGGCGTTGACGCTATGCCGAAGGGTAGCACTCTGAACTGGTAGTGTTTGCCCTCTATCATGAGCCTGAGGTATTTTCTGTGCACTGGCAACATTAAAATATGAAAGTATGCATCTTTCATATCCAGTGTTGTCATGTAATCCCTTTGCGATAATAGGGGGGATTACTTCCTGTAGTGTCACCATGCGGAATTTCTGAGGTTTTACAAATTTGTTCGCTGGGCGCAGATCTAGTACAGGGCGCATGGTTAAATCCTTTTTGGGTACAAAGAAGTACACTGAATAAATACCTTCCGTTACCTGTGATAGAGGCACAACCTCTATAGCCCCTTTTTGTAGTAGCTGGTCCACTTCTTGAAGAAGGATCGCAGGGTGTTCTGGTGACAGGCATCGTCCCCTTGGTGGTCTGTACGTCGGGGAGCAGTTGAATTCTATACAGTAGCCGCGGGTTATGGTTGAAAGTACCCAGCGATCTGATGTTATTCCCTCCCATGCTGGAAGAAAGGATGTTAGCCGGCCCCCGACCGGTGATGCATGGGAGGGGCCCCGAATCTTCGGGTCATTTGGTGTTGGTGGCTTGGGAACCTCTAGGGGTGGAACCCCGATCCCTCCCTTTGCCACAATGCTGTCCTCTTTGGGTGTATTGTCCACTGGTTCCTTGATTCGAGGACCAGTTGCCTGCAGAGTACTGCTGCTGTTGCTGATGACGTTGTTGGCGTTGGCCTCGAAAAAAGCATCCGTTTCCATAACCTCGCTTGTTGGGAGGCCTTGAAATCTGATCTAGGGTCTTGATGGTGTCAAATTCCTTTTTTGCATTCTCTAGCGCGTCATCCACCGCCTTCCCAAAGAGGCTGGCATCCTCTATTGGTTTGTTAATGAGAGATGCTTGAGTTTCGGGTTTAAACCCCGAATTACGTAGCCAGACATGACGTTTGAGGAGGATTCCTTGGACTAGGGAACGGCCATCTGTTTCTGCAGCATCTAGAGTATTCTTAATGATGCTCTGGTTGACTATGGTTCCCCTCGGTAACTGTGGCCAGAAGCCGAGTCTTTAGGGGTTCAGGTACCTCCTCAATGTCTTTGCATAGTTTGCTCCATTGAGCATCTGCATAACTAGCCAGTAAGGAGTTGTCATCAGCAATCCTAGTGGAAAAGGCTGCCGAGGCTGTAATCCTTTTACCTAGGGCATACAGCTTTTTACCTTCTTTATCTGGAGGTGCCTCGCTGGTTGATAGCGGGACCCCTGCCCTCTTTCTCGAATGAGTTGCCACTAGGGAGTCTGGTACTGAGTGGCCCCTGATGTATAACGGGTCCGATGGAGAAGGACTACATTTTTCTATCCTTGGGTTGACCCCTCTGACCAATGCAGGTGTGGCTAGCGAAGGAATGATTTGTCTCCTTACTGAGGCAAGGTGGGGAATGGTTTGACTGACAGGGGTTTCTCCTTGATAATCTTTTCAACGAAGTCTATGTCAGGAGAAATTTCCCCAGTCTCGATTTCGAAATGCGCTGCTGCTTTACGTAGTAGTGCATTAAAAGGTAGGTTGATCGTCTATAGGTGACGTATTCCTGATTGGTGAGTCTTTGGAAGGGGACAGGTATAGGGCGTCAGGGTCTGTAGACGCCGATGGGGACTGCCAGGGCTGTGAAGCACCTTCTTCTGGGTCTTCTTCAAACCACCCCCCCCTAGCCCCCCCAAATAACCCCTGTCTGGGTCATTCTCAAAACCTCCCTGGTCTTTGTCTTGTTCTTGTTCGTTACCTAAGAACCCCTCATCTTCCTGAAAGTGGGAGTCCTCTTCAGAGAGGTCATACAACTCTAGATCCCCATGTGGGGTGTTGAACAGCCTAGGGTATTTAGCCCTAGGATCCTCCTGAGGCCCCTCTCTTGGACTTTTGGGTGTGGGCAGGTATTGGGTAGATATAAAGTTCTCCATTTTGTCCATGCAAAATTGGAGTCTCTCTAGGGTCCCTTGTGGTAGCCCAGAACGGTCTGGGTGGGGGGCAGAGAGAAGGCTTTCAGCTTGTAAACGCTTTGACCTATCCCATAACGTCGAGGATAAGCTCCCATCGACTTCTGAAAAGCCTTCTAGTAGGCTGGGAGTCCCTGCGTGACCGCTACCTAGAGGGGTGTACAACCTCCGATGCGGAGGTCGGGTTATCACTTTCCTCTCCACTTTCGGCGGCGGGTGAGGAATCGGACCTAGACATGGCGTAGGCTGCCCACCTCTTGACCCTGCGGTCCTTTAAAGTCTTGGGCTTAAGAAGCTTACAGGCCGTACAACCGTCTTCCTTGTGGTCGAGGGGCAAGCAACGGTTACACCGTTTGTGCTGGTCTTTCCAGGTAAACGGAGAACAGCTTCATTGAAGGAGGAACGTAATACGACCAAATGGTCGAGTGCAATGTCTCTCGAGGAGCTCCGCGTAAAGGCGACCAATATCTGGGCATAAAAAAACAATCTGATGGACCTCGACGCGGGAGGGATTGTGGGTACACTGCACGTCACTATAGGGATAGTGTTACAGACACGCCTTGTCGACGTCCCCTTTTCGACTACGAAAAACAAAATGCAATACTCTGCAGTGACCACTGGATGTCGGACTATGCACAGCATGTGATTCTAAGCAGATTAACAAACATCAGAAATAGAGAGTCCACGTCCAGTGTGATCAACAAATTGGATGTGGAAATGAAGGGTAATCCTTCCAGATGTATAATAAGCATCAGTCGTATCTGCTATATACATTGCTGTACTGGCTGCCAAGGGTTTTAGAAAGAATTCCAAGAACTGGCCCATAGGCTCCAGAATGGAGCCACAGAGAAAAACAATAGGCCTCCCAGGGCAATTAAGACGGTTCTTGTGGACCAGAGGAAGAATATATAGAAGTGGAGTCCTGGTGCCTTTAGAGGCAAGGAATACAAATTGCTTACCACTTATAATGCCGATGTCGCAGCCCGTGTGCATAATGACAACATTTTCTTCCCAATACTGTACGTCGTGTCGCCCCTCAAATTACAATAAAATGAAGAGTTATCCAACTGTCTCATCACCTCTGTCATAATAGTCTGCGTCGCAGACAACAACCTTCACACTACCTTGGAGAGAGGCGACTAATCTCATTGGAATAGTCACCGTATTGAAAGACTTTTATATCACCAGGAACTCGACAGCTTCAAATAAGTATAACTCTCAAAACATTGCATAGAGATATTAAGTTGCAGGTTTTATACAATACAAAATTTGACAGTGCTGCATGATAGAGCTAGCACAAAATGATCCCACAAGGGTATGTGTTGGGCGGGGGAAAGCAGGTAATGTGGGGATGGCCAGAGGGATTGACGTGGCCAAGTGCGGTAAACAGGTTTAAAAAAAAATACAAATTCCGAATACAAGTGGTGTCCCTCCTCACATACCATCTCCCGCCTACCTTTACTACAATACAATCATTTTGGGTTAATGGCGCCACCTAAAAGCCACGGAGCCACCAAATAGCCAAAACTAAGAAAAACATTTGCCAATATTGGGAGCTTCAAGCAAGCACATACATAACAGGCTTACATAATAAGCAAAGCCAAAGAGCAGCAGTTCCAAAAGCCATAATTTACAGAGTTATCACAACCAGGATTTATTTTCTTTAATTTCCAAGAACAAAAATTCCCCTGAATTATGGACTATCACCAAAAGGAGGACTAGAATCTTCAGCTTGCCAATGAGACAATATTCACCAAGCACAAATAGATATTTTATTTCTATTGCGCTCATACACAAGTGTTTCAGAGCGCGACAAGGGAAGGGGAACAGAGGAGAAACAAAAACAACGATCTTACTAGGCCCAGTGACATTGCGAACGCGCAAGTGCATGGAAGAGGGGAAGAGGGAGAAGTGCATGGAAGGGGGAACAAAAAGGAGAGTGCGGAGCAAGGAGGAAAAAAAAACATAAATAATAAATAAATTAATAAATAAAAAGGCAACAAACAGAGGGAGTGCAGCCACAAGTGGCAGTGCTGGGTTTAAGGCAGCAGGCTGGGTAGGTCTGATAAGTGCAGGAAGAACAAAAAAAAAAATGAAGAAAAAAAAAATAAAGAGGGTGGGGGCTGTATGGGTACAGATACAGACCCCAGTGCAAGGGGTGGCCCGGAGGCAGTGCATGCGGGTGGCAAGAGGAGCAGGTACCTGGGCCCGGAGGAAAGAGGGTGGGCAGGTGCATGGTGCCGAGGGACAGTAGAATCAGCAGGAGAGCGGGGGGGCAAAGGCAGAAGCAAAGGGGAAGGTCTTGAGGTGCTTCCGGAACCGGAGATGGTTCTCCTCAAGTTTTAGAGTGGCAGGGAGGCTGTTCCAGAGGGAGGGCCCAGCCAAAGACCGAGACCTACCGCCAGCTCGTTTCTTTGAGAAACGACTGACCCTGAGGGAGTTCAAGGTAGAGGAGCGGAAGTGCTCGAGAAGGGAGGTATTTACGAGGGATAACTGAAGGTATGTTGGACCCAGGCCCCGGAAAGACTTGTGGACAATGCAGAGGGTTTTGAAATGAATCCTTGCATCCCCTGGGAGCCAATGGAGAGATTTCAGAGCTGGAGAGACACGATCCCAGGGATTGAGGCCAAGGACAAGTCTCGCAGCCCAGTTCTGGATAAGTTGCAAAGGGCGGAGAGTAGAGGTAGGTAGATTAAGGAAGAGGCTATTGCAATAATCCAACTTGGAGAGAACCAGAGCTTGGGAGACAGTGAGCTTCTGGGGGAAAAAGAGGAAAGGAAGAGTACCTCTGAAGAGGTGCAGTAGGAAGTTAGACTTTTTTGATACATCAGCAATGTGGGTGGAGAAGGAGAGTGTGGAATAAAAGGTGACACCAAGGTTCTTGGCCACGCAGGTGGGGATAGGAGGAGGGCCAAGGGAGGCTGGCCAGAGTGAGGGGAAAGGAAGGTGATGGTGTGCCGATGAGGAGGATCTCAGTCTTACTGGCATTCAGACAACGATCGTTGGCGGCACACCAATCTTGAATGGCAGTTAGGCAATCAGTGAGGAGAGAGGTGAAGGAGGTGGCCGAAGGCAGCCTGAAAATGAGTTGAGCGTCATCCCCGTAGCACTGGAAGTTTGAGCAGAAAATGGCAATACAGCGGGCGAGAGTTGCTAGGTATTGGTTGAATATCACTTTAAATGTGAAAACACAGCCTGCGATTCGCTCTGTATTGCAGTACACTGCGAGTTAACGGATGTAGGCAATGGGTGTGGACACAACTAATTCCAACCACCTTTATTTAATCAGCAGCCCACTTTCACGGGAAAGGTAAACAAACTGCTCACAATAATACACATTTGGAGATATTCGTTCATCATTGCTCTGTACGGAGGGGGCAGCTGTGAAATCACAATGCACGTGCACAACAGATTGCCTTTAAAATCAGATATTTGAAAACAAACCTTCAGAACATCCCATCTACTGAATAACAAACGAAGTATAGTGTCCATGTTTGTAAACCACCAATTAGAAAATCCTTTTCAAATAAAACAGGTCGGTTTTCAAAAAAACCTTTTCTTATGCCAAACGATGTACTATGAAAAAGACAAAGGCCAACCTCGTGTGAATGACAATTGTAAATAAACCAACTGCATTATCTGTATATGAGCTTATAATTGTAGGACAGAATGCTTTAGGTTGTTAAACACCCTCCCCCCCCAAGTGCTTGAACTTCTTCTATACATTTCTCAATGACAAAGGCAACAGGGTTCTATGAAAATGACTTGTTGGGATGCTGCTGTAGCACATTCCATGAATAGATCATAGCAACCACTGAAAAGCCAAGGTTACCCTTTTAGCAGTGCTCTATCATAGGCCGTTTTGGCTTTAATGGTAGCTCTACGGGTGCCGGCGAGTTTTTCTGCGTCTCAATCAGTGCCATCCTCCCAACAGTGCCAAAGGGAGTTAAAAAGAGAACAAGTAAAAAACAAAAATGGAACATGATTCAGACACTGGCACACCGAGTACTCCTTCACAGTATACTAATGCATTGCAGGGATCCACAACCACTGGATCTGCAGATTTTCCTGGCAAACTCCCATTAGCCCAAGCGTAATCAATGGTGTGTGAGCAAAGGAGTCTGGAGAGCCACAGGTTGCAGACCAGGTCAAAAGGTCTCTCACTCTAGGATCAACATGGATGAATTTGGCTACAGGGGGAAAAGGAACCGTAAAGAGCACACAGGGAACATTGCAGGAAAGCACAAAGCAAAACCTTCAAATCTAGGGACAAGGAAAGATAACCGGGGTAGAAAGCAAAGCTCCAGCATGCTTGCAGCAAGGGATGCAGCTGACCCGCGACACCCCCAAGTTGAGGTTTATACATATTGGAGACTGATCAACAAAAAGGATATCCGCTGAAAATCAAAGAAGCAACTCTAAAATCCCAGCAATATTCTTGTACCCTTTAACAAAAACCTATCCAGTGGCATGATCCGAGTGGCAAAGTTAAGCTGCTCCAGAAAGGACTGCAACTGTCTTATTGACTGTAAGAATCAACTTTCAAATCAGAGAAATGCCACTCCAAAATCCTGAAGCTTATTTTCCTCTAGAGTATGGTCATCTGCTGCAAAGATGAGATGTCCCTGTAATCAGGATTCAGAACCAAGCAACCCACAGAAACTGCTCACCTCTAACGTTCCCACCACTGCTCAGTCACCTCTCAATCACCATCCTCCTTTATTCCTTTGCAGCATGTGACATTGTGGTACACTTTTCTCTCCTCCAAATTGTCGCCTTCCTGGGTTCTAAGAACACTGCACTCAGCTGGGTGGCTGTTCAGCTCTCACCAACATCAAACCCATTTCCCTACACCCCTCAAAAGGAGCACCTCACAAGGATCAGTCTTCTGACCACTCTTTTTCACTCAAACACTTCATGCTTTGGCCAACTCATCGCTTCCTTGTGCTTCTCGTACGATCTCTTTGCCGATGACACACCACACATCATCTTCTCCTAAATCCTCACCATAATAAAGCAGACAATATGCTTCTCTACTACTGGTCACTGGATGGGAATATGTCAACGGATGCTCAACCACTCAACAGATAAGCCTACAATGCCAACACCACTCACTTCCCTTTACCTCCACATGCCATCTTAAAAGTTTTGTAACATCAGAGTGTCTTTGACAGCAATCTCAAAGGTTATCACTATCGCTGCAGCCAGAATGAATCTTCTCAACATTAAGAGACTGACACTGCCAAAACTCTGCTTAACTCTTGCCCTCGGAATCAAATACTGATCAGGCTTACCCCACCGTATGCTTTCACTTTCAAAGACAACTATTTAGTTGTACACAACATGTACAGCCTACTTATATTGTCTCCCTCCTTTGCCTACTGTCACCCTGCAGAGTGGCTCCCAATGAAGGTTGCCACCCTCTTCTAAAACATCGGCTTCTCAGTGCAGCAACATTCTCCGGACATGTGCACAAACAGTGTGTTTTGATACTATAACCTCGAAGACGCCTGAGGGAGCAAACTCTCTGGACAGGGGAATAGGGAACTGGCACGCCAGACTCCTTGATTGGGCTTTCCATAGTATTTTTACCCACATTTCTTTAATCGACTGACCCCATTCACTAACAAATGTACCTCAACTCAGCAGTGAATGACCGCATAGTCCATAGTAGTGCAAAGCTTTAACAGCTTGGGTTTTAAAATGGGGAATGGCCACACAAACCCATATCATTACAGTTTCTCCATTTTAAGTGATCACCTAATCAAATCTTGAGCCAATCACAGAACCCTACATAAGACTCCAAAGTAGTACAACTGCATGCCATTATTATTTCTATAATAAATTATGTGGATCCACTTCCTGTGCGATTCAAAAACATCAATGCAGAGAAAATTATGCAGTCTCCTCTTCATGATCACCCTAAATACACACCCACAACATGACCTTGCCCCAAAATGCCATCGCTTCTCCATTTTACTATTCACCTTTTTGCTTTGCAACTAAAAATGCTACAGCTCCACCCCAACAAGCAGAAACTGTCAGAAATATGGAGGCAGGGGGATAGGGCCTAGTACTTGACTCACAGGAGCAGTGCATACTACTACCAAACATTCAGCCCTTACAGTAACAGTGCAAACATATCAAGGCATGCAGCAATTCTATAAACACTAACCATGCGCAGTTAGACACCCACACAGTCCCACTCATGAAACAACACACCCCCTGTACGGTTATACCAATATGTACACTTGGTTTCAGCTATTTTACAGCTTTCCTGGATGTTACCATTAATCCCTGGATCCAATACCCGATCCAAGGCCTGGACGGCACTGGTTAACTGCATGCACGAGTCAGTTCCCAGCCTACTTTCAATCAAGCAGAAGTGATAAAGCACTAAATCAGAACACTATTCTAACCACCATTACACCTGCTAGTCACAACATACAGGCTCCAAGGTGCCCCCATCCAGACACCAAACTCTGGTCTGACGAATACCTGCACTTTGCACTTTCAGATAAGGCTATAGAGCAAAGTCATACAGATGAAGGCAGGAACTGTACTAGACACTTTCACATTGACAAATTGCAGGACAGGAGGGCAATACTGGTGTCCCACTAGAAATCATTATTGCCTTAGAATGTAAGAAGCCTGGCAAGTGACACTCAAGGCCGACAAAATACTTATGATATGAATGCTTAAATCACAGATTTAATGAGCAGCCATTTGAGAAATTAAATGACAAAAGAGAGGTCTATACTTATCAAAACGTACACCGTATTAACAATACAATTTGACACACCAAAACAAAAAGTAGGTACGAAAAGTAAACTGAACTGTGACTGAAACATGAAGCAAGTCATATTAACATGCAAAGGGAGAGTACATAATGGTTAGACGGCAGAGGTTAAAAGATACAAAGAAAATAAAGTGTACTACCAACAGGACAACACAGCTCCTCAATGAGAATCAAGAAAGGAAAAGTTCAAATCTTTCTACTTAATTTCCCCTCCCCCCCCAAGAAAGGACAGCAAAACCGTAAAAATATTTTCATGGACTGGCAGGATGACAAACAAAATCTTCGCTGAAATGTAGAGCAGGTGTGCTTCTGGAGGTAGTGCAAGACAATACAATTTTCAAATGTACACAAAAAATGACATTTAGTTCTTTTTTCAGCTTCATCTTCAAAACACTAAAATTAAGGCATTCATAAACTGCCATATTAAAGACGCTTGTTTACCTGTAGTAGCGAGACTGCAGATATGTTGAGCAAACTGTTTTTGATATATGGCTGGCAGATCCAAAATCAATTACTTTCACCCTGTATGGTTGACGAACTGGATCCACCAACATAATATTCTCGGGTTTGAGGTCAGCGTGGATTAAACCAAGGCTTTTCAGTTTCTTCAGTGCAGTAGCCACTTGCTGTAAAATGGGCCGGATTACTTTCAGAGGGAGAGGACTAAACTTATTTTGCTTTAAAAAGTCATACAAGTTCTGCTCGAGCATTTCAAAAACCAAGCAAGTGTGGTTGTGATGTTGAAAGCATTCATAAGCCCGCACCAAGTTGAACTCATCAGCATTTTCATTACTCAGTCTTGCCAATATGCTCACTTCAATTTGTCCCTGGCGTGCATAGGATGGGTGATTTTTTAAAATTTTGATTGCCACTACCTCGTTCGTCCCCCGCTTCCAGCACTTGACCACCTGCCCAAAGGTCCCACGCCCAAGAAAGTCAAGAACCTCATACGTGTTTTTCACAGAACACAACACCTCGTGCTGGACCAGCTGATACTCCCCATCCCCACTGCCGCCATTGTGTTTGGAGGCCACTGTGGTGGTCACGACAGTCACTGGGTTCCCCATGTTAGTTTGCAGCATTGCCGGCAATATGGAGAGATCATCCACAATCTGCATCCTGCTAGTCTGATTGTCCAGTTCCTCACTCTTACGCTTCAATCCACATCTCTGCTGACTGTCCAACACATCAAAACCACTTCTTAGAGGGTCACTCGGTGGTGCCCCTTTGGGAGGTTGTGGCGCCTGCGCTACTTTATCCTCTGGAGTCTTTGCAGTGTTTTTTAAAGATGTTGCACTTGTCGGCAGCAAAACGTTCGGACCCCGAGGTCTTTCAAATGCTTTCTTTGTCTGGTGCAAATTGCTGATCCTTTTAGAGGGGTGTGCAACACCAAGGTTTTTACCATTCACATAACTACGTGGATAGGTTCTTTCATGGTACACGCAGCTGCTCGGCTCTACTTTAAGTTTCTTTACAGTACAAAAGGCACTTGACTGAGTTTGAAAAACATATGGTGGGTAAACCAAAACTTCTGAGGCCATACCTAAGAAATGGAAGAAAAAAAAAGAAAAAAAAAAAAGTCAGAATCTGCTAACAGTTTATTTCCTTAAAAACTATACTGTAAATCGAACCTTCACTTTGGGATCCAGTGAAGGCGACCGTGTCAAATGTACACTAGGATGAAATATCACCAAACAAAACCTCAACCTAGAATGTGGGTCTTTGGAGTCACTTAAGCGATCCTATTTCTGGCTTCTCTCAACAGCAAAAGATCAGCTCCTTAACATTCCTTACTAAGTCTACGGGCAGACACAAGTAGAGCCTACCAATGAAATGCATGTACATTCTGGGGGCCCCAAAGGCAAAGGTAGGGAGGTGAACAAAAATAAGCTTTGTTTTGGTAAGGGCACAAATCAGGAAACTAAACTTCATTCAGAATCAAATACTGTTAGCTCTTGCTCTCGTAGACAGCTCCGGGAACCCCTGCACAGCATGAGCCGAGAAAACGTATCCAAACACAACTAATTTCGCTAATCTTTCGCGAGCATACCTCGAAGCGGCAAGGCCCCAAACCACACATCACCTCCACGTTCTTACATGTTTTTGGCAAGCAAAGTACTAGCAGACCTTATGCATTGAAGAACGTTGCTGAGAGGGGTTTGTGAAGGTGGAGGACAAATGGTATGTGGGGAATGACCGTGAATTCAATTTGTCCATACTAGATCTTCCTGTTTTTCCTCCTTTGTAAATCCAAAGAGTTGGGTGCCCAGGTCATGTCTGCCATGCCTGGCCATGTTTACAAGGCCACCAAAACCCCCGTTGCTCTGGTGGAATGTGCATTAAATCTAACCTGAAAGCCCCACACCTCCATGATTGAAGAATAAAATACAGTACATTACACACATAGCAATAGGGCTACCTACACCATAAGCAACACATTTGTTAAATCGACATTTTGAATGGTTATGTTTTTGCCAAGTATTTTTTTTTAAATTCTAGATGCATACAGATTATGCAAGTTTTCGCTAGCTGAAGGAAGACACTCTAGGCTGCAATATAAAAAGAAGACAAATTACTTAAAAAGGACATTCTAATAAAATTTCGGGAATAAAAGGGAAACATATTGAGAACCATATTAACTTTATGTTCAAAACAAAATAAAAACACATAAAACTAAGCTAAAAGCCTAAAGTACTACCAGGTTCATTGGCATAAGTGATAGAAACTTAAAAAAAAATAAAGCCACAAGTAGTCAAATGCTTAAATGATTTGTAGATAATAAAAACCATACTGATACAATAAAGAAACTAAGGATCCGAAATGGAAAATATAGGTTAAAAACAGGCCACACAATACCTGTACTTGTCAATTCATTTGTGGCTCCTAAAACATGGTGCACAGTAGTAATCATTTCAAGTTGCAAGCTACTAGCCAGGCAAAACAAATCCGCCTCCCACCCCCTTTTAATTCTCCAAATACGCATAGCATACCATTTCATACTCAATGGCTTGTGGAGAGTGCACATTTTGAGGCCTGTGGTGTGCATGTGGCGAACTGGCTTTCATTTATATTTATTCATGTATAAAGCGCATTAGGCCCAGGGACATCAAGGCGCTGGTTAGACGATATGCATATTATGAACAGAACACGATAGTGCAGTCATTCGATAAAAGTGTAATTGTCGGTATGGACACTGTTCATGGTGGGCTCAAGGAGAGAGGGATTTCGATTCATCCGGCAGGAATAAAAAGCCACTTTTTTTAGTGTTTGGCGAAACTGGAGTATGGTAGGGGCATTTCAAGCCTCTACCAGGATTAAGTTTGGGGGTGTGGCAGGAGAACGACTGCTAGCAAGTCTTCTCTTTGTGGACTCGTTTGACTCCAACCTTTTGATTATTTTGCTACATGAGGTGCAAGAGCCCCCAAAGGCATGGAGTTTAGCCACCAAGTAGGTTGGTGTTCCGCTGGAGACTGCTTTGTAGGCGATACATGCAGTTTTGAATAGGATCCTGGCAGGGAGGGGGAGCCAGTGAAGCATGCAGTGTTAGAGAGAAGCAGTCGAATTTGTGGGCACCTGTCATGTGGCAGGCTGCAGAGTGGTGTGCTGCTTTGGTGGGTGGGGGGAAGGTGCGTGGCTGTAAGCTAAGGAGGGCATTTCACCCATAGATGTGGGAGATGAGGGCTTGGACCACTGTACGGATTTCATTTGGGGTTATAAAGACTGATTTTGCGCAGTGTGTGGATCTTTAGCCATGCTGCTTTTGGCCATGTCCTTTTGGAAGGAAAGGCTATGGTCCACAGAAATGCCCAGGGTTTGGCCGAGTTAGACAGCTGAGGGGTAAATCCTTCCAGGCATATGTTATCCAGCCATTGGCGCACAAGTTGTTGTTTGGTGGGGAGGGGAGGGGGGGCTGGAAGGACAAATTCGGTCTTGGGTCGGGTTCTGTTTAAGGTAAGCGTTTGACATCCAGGTTTGGATAGTAGACAGGAATCTGCAGATGCAAGCAATATACTGGGGCCACTGACCTTAAGTGGAAACTGAGTGTCAGCAGCGTACTAATGGAGGGCTATGTTGGGGTCAGTTAGGAGAGTTGCCATGGGTTCCATGTATAGAGTGAGGATGATTGGTAAGAGAATGGAACCTTGGGAGACTTCACACATGACAAAGTCAGTTGGATCTGAACAAGCCCATCTGTACCACCTGGTGCCTACCGGATAAGTAGGATGCAAACCATTTAGGACAGTTCCAGAGAAGCCCATCCTGTGTCAGTGATTCTGAGTGCATCATCCACAACTTGATTGTTGCAGTCTTAGTGTTGCATTTGGGGCAGAAGCCAGAATGGTAATCACAGAGGAGTTGAAGATGGTCGGTTTTGGCAAGTCGTTGGGTCTTAACTACTTTCTCAATAAGAATCCTGATGCGTCTGTAGTTGGCTAGGTCCTATGAGTCAAACAAGGGCTTTTTGGGAAAAGGGGGGGGGGGCGGGTCGTATAAGTGAGAGCAGTTTACAACATGTCTGGAAATACATCTCTGAGAGAGGTGTTCACAACTCTGAGGAGTGTGTTAAGTGCTGGGCCAGTGAGCTTTGTAATAAGGGAGGCTGGGAGGAGTTTGTTCATGCAAGTAGTGGGTTGGAGTGAAACGGGTGCGTGAGAGATCTTTAGGAGAGAGGAGGCCAGTGCCTTGGGACGAGGGATAGGGGAGGAAGAGGATTGTTGCTGATCGCTAACAGGGTTGAGGCATCAATATGGCCTCTGATTTGATCAATTTTGTTAATGAAGAAGACGTTTATTCCGTTGCATTTCTCTTGTGAAGCCGGCACCTTGTGGACAGGTGTGGGCTTGGAGCAGTGCTTTACAACTCGAATAAAGTTTTGCACCTCTAAGAGGCTGCCTCATGGTGGCAGTGTAGTAAGCAGACGTTGGCAACACAGGGATTTGTGGGATAAGAACTCTTCTAGGCTGTGTTTTTTGCACCACCGTTTTTCAAGGGATTCTGATAGAGCGTTTGTTTTTGGCAAGCTTGGTGTGTCTAGACTTTATTAGAGACTCATGGGCATCCACTAGTTCTCGGAAGAGTGGTTCAATGTATGTAGAAGGACTAAGGCATTCCCTGTGGTGGAGAATGCTGTGAACATTGCCTCTAGTGTGTGTAGCAGGAAATACTTGAAGGGAAGCTCGATAACGGGGCTTTAGGGTAGACTTTTGTGGGGCAGCCTTGTGAGAGATACGAGAAGGGGGATTTGCTGCGTGGTCTGTCCAGTCGAGGGGGAGGGGGTTCGAGCATGAGAGGATCGGGCAGGAGATGAAGACTAGGCCAAACTTGTGACCTTTAACATGCGTGGGGGAAGAGTATAAAATGTTCATGGTCCATGGAGTCATATAGAGAGAATAGGGATTTGCATAGGTGTTTTGCTGCCTGGGACTGGGGGAGTTTAATGGAAGTGACTAAAACGCCTAGTCTTTAAAAAAAAAAAAATTGTCAAGAAAATACCCCTCTTGTGAAACGTAAGAAAAACATGGAAAGATTTTCATGGTTTAGATGAACTACAAACCATGGAAAAAAAGGAGCTGTGTTTTGCAACAGCCTGAAAGACCACTTCAGTCAGACATTCCATAAGGATACTGTACTTCTTTCCACAGTTATGCAGCATCAAGTTACAAGCAAACTGTCAACTGTAATGCTTGAATTTGCGTAAAAATGTTTTACATGCATGGCTGAAATATCCGTCTAAAAATGGTGTGTTATATTTTCATTGCAGGTGTACTCCTGCAATAACAAAAGTACATCACTTTACGTTGCAGAGGATGCCAAAGTCGGCATGCTGTGTGAAAGCAGCTCTCAACAGAATTCCAACTGCCACTGAAACACTTAAAGCAATGACTAACTGGACCAACTCCTTTCCTTTGTCAAGTCAAAATCATTTGTGGATAAAAAAAAAAAAGAAAAAAAAGAAAAAAAAAGTGACATTCATAGTAGCACGTTTATTTAGTGTATGAATGGGATTTTGCAAGGGAAGAGCAGGAATCTGCACTTACTCTAAACCACACTGACAGTTAATGAATGCGTTTTTTTATGAAACTGCTTAAAATGTTACTTTAGGAAAAACCACGCTGATCTGCAGCTTGTACTTTGTTGCAGGTAGAGTCAACATTTATACCAGATCGTTTTGAATCACAGCGAGATAGCAAGAAATCAAATATTAAATGGGATGATCGCACCATGCCTTAACTCGGCCTACCTGGTGACTTGCAATGGCCTTTATATAAACAAAAATCTTACATTGAACTAGAACAAGGATGACCAAATATGTTTTAACCGTACAAAATCCAAGTTTTAGTTTACAGTGTAATAGACTGCAACAGAATGGCCACATTTTGGGATGATGCCTCTTGGGTCGCAGAGCGTAACACTATCACAAACAGCACATTGAATAGGATTTCAAATCAGACAAATGCACAAACTGCAGCTTAGTACAAAAAAACTATTTAGCACCCGGGCAGGGGGAGCATCCAATGGGGTTGCTTGGATCGTGGGCTGAATCGCACGATCCAAGCCTGCATTCCAACAACCGGACGGCTGGTTCTCCTTGCCCTCAAATCTTCACTCGTTCCTCCCACCTCCAGTTACATGATGGTGGGCGCCCCGGCGCCACTGCTGCCGCCGCCGCTCCATCTTCTTTCTGGCAACCATGGAAGAGGGGCTCTGCTTGGAGCCCAGTCTTCCAGCTCTGTGGCAGCCATAGCCTTGCAGCATCCCTTTCATTCATAGAAAACACCCGGGTTACCGACTGCCTCGTGTCGCGGAGCAATTTGCTATGCAATTCTGTAGGTTTGCTAATTAAATTGGCACTTGTGTAGCAAAGCTAGCTATTTAAGTTACCCTGTTCAATGAAAGCACAGCTCACCCTGCATTCCTCTTACCTTCAGAGCTCTCTCCATCCTCTTTTCTCTGTTCAGTCGAAGGGGCTAATGGAGAGAGAGAGTGCAGCAGTAATCATCCCATTCACTCATGTGACAAAAGGCATGTGTGGGAGTGCTACGCACATTTTGTTTTCCTTTTCAAATAATTGCAAACCAGAAATAATCAGGATAATACTGTTATTAAGCTATTTGTAACCGTCTGCCAAAGACCAGTATGTGTTAGTTTTTTGTTTAAAGGCTTTTAGTTCCTTTTCTAAAAATGTAATAGGTTACATAATGCATAATTACAGTATTGCTACTGTGAAACACTGCATTGTCTCAATGTTTTACAGTGAAGTGTATCTAAATCTTAGTGTCAAGTAGATTTCATTTTGTTGAGGAAGATACATCATATGGACTAGTGGACACTTTTGAAAATGTAAATGACCACGCAGCCAGATGCTTTGATGACAAACCTAGTCCTGTGGGCTGCGGGTTACATACAGCTTACAACTGTTGCTCAACCCAAGAGCTGATCCCATACTCCTTGACATTCTATTTTACCATGTTGCTTTATATCCGCCATCCTGAAAATAAAATGGCAGCAAACTACAATATTCTCTGTAGTTTTCCCAGTTCTCTACCTGCTATGCCATTAACTCTGCTTAGCCTTATACATAATGAATACACAAAGCTAACTTGATATTTACTTAAAGTAGCGATCAATAGTTTCATCCAGTCTGTACATCTACAGACCTACTGCAAAACTATACACTGTAGTTGGCCAGCAGAGCTCATTCTTCTCTACGATTGCTTTATATATTTGCACCTGCAGTAGGGCGAGCTGACCAAACTGTTTTCAGAGCCTTTTTATCATATCTTTTTATTTGTGTTCATTCACGCAGCTAACCTTTTTACAGACTCTTCCAGGGCACACAAAGCATTTTCTCCCACTTGAATAGTCGAGTAGATTTTAAGAAGGGCCAGTACCATTTGCAGGGGATGTTGGAAACTTATTTAAAACTTTACTTTGCAGTAAATGTCAAATAAAAGTTTCACTGTGCATGGCTGGCAGTGTGCCAAACTAAAGTGGGTTTGTGGTGACATGCACCATTTTACAGAAAGAGCATTAAAATGTGTTGTCATCCGTTGCCATGAGTCTAGTGCATGTGCGTTCAGTCGAGTTGGTAAACTAAGTTACTCAACTTGCAGCTGTAGTGGAATTTTAAAGAATTTTTAAGGCCCGACTTCTCACTAATGTCTTACTTAAGCGGTACACAACTGCTCTATTGTTGCTCATTTAATATCGTCGGTACAAGTATCTTCTGGTGGCTTGAAAAACATTACTACAAAATAGCTAATCAAATGGGTTTGTTTGCCAATCAAGAAAAATGCAATTAACTCTGCTAATCAATTTTTGAAAACTAATTTATGCCAGTGCGACGAGGATCATCCTGCACCGGGACCGTCCGAGTTGACAGATTAGTCGCAATGGGGGGAGGGAGGGGGGGGGGATGGAACGCATACAGGAACAGGCCATCGCAGGGGAATGAGAATACATCGCCCATGCTCCCCGGCTGGGGAAACCTGCTGGCGAACCTCCGGCACTTGGCGTTTGTTGCCATCGCAAATAGGTCAATCTGGAGATTGCCCCATTGTCAGAATAGGAGATCCACTTGATCCTGCCGCAGTTCCCACTCGTGGCACAAGCGCAGCTCCCTGCTGAGTGAGTCGGCGATGGTGTTCTTTATACCTGCCAGATAGAAGAGTACCAGAAACATCCCCTGGGCGACGGCCCAGTGCCACAGATCCTGCGTTTCCTTGGATAGGACTGGGGATCTGGTGCCCCCCTGCTTCCAGATGTAGAACATCGTGGTGGTGTTGTCGGTGAAGACCCTTACCACCTTGCCCTTGAGGGACGGAAGGAACAACCTGAGGGCCCAGAACACTGCTCGGAGCTCCAGGACATTGATGTGTAGTGACCTCTCCTCCGGGAGCCAAAGGCCTCTTGCGTGGAGATCTCTGGTGTGCGCCCCCATCCCTCGAGGGAGGCGTCGGTCATCACCGTCTCCTGATGTGCGGGGGTCTGGAAGTCCATGTCTGCCGCTAAATGCGCGCGGGTGCCCCACCACCGGATCGCTTGGCGGCAAGTCTTGGTGAGTGAGATCCTATCTTCGAAGCTGCCAGACACCCGTTGGATGCAAGCGGCGAGGAACTCCAGCAGTGGTTGCATCCGTAGTCTGCATAGGCGCACGAGGTAGATGCAAGAGGACATCATTCCGAGTAGGGACTTCATTGATCTCACCCTGGCCACGTCCATGATTAACAGCCGTTGTACCTTGCCCAGGATGGCCTTCGTCCTTTCCTCCGACGCTAAGCCAGTCGTGCCACTGTGTCTAGTCCGGCTCCTAGGAACAGGGCGGCTTGCAATGGTACCAAGTGGGATTTCGCAAAGTTCATAGAGAATCCCAGATCCTCGAGCAGTTGGATGGTCTTCGCTGTGTAATCGACGGCGAGTTCCCTCGACTTTGCTCGGATGAGCCAATCATCCAGGTAGGAGTAGACGTGGATCCCTGCAAGTGCAGCTAAGCCGCCACTGGTGCTAGGCACTTGTTGAACACCCTGGGCGCCGACTTCAATCCGAAGGGAAGGGCCTTGAACTGATAATGTCGCCCTTGCACCACTTTGATGGCCTTTTAGAATGGGGATGTGGAAGTAGGCATCCTCCAAGTCCAGCGACGATGGGAAGTCGCCTTCCTCCAGCTGTCCCAGCACGTGCTGGAGGGTGACCATCCGGAATTTCTGGGACTTTATGTACTTGTTTAGATGACGAAGGTCCAGGATGGGTCGCCAATCACCGGTCTTCTTCCGGACGAGGAAATACCGTGAGTACACTCCGGAGCCCAGGAGCCTCTTGGGACGAGTTTGATGGCTCCCTTTCTTAGCATCGCTCGTACCTCCAAGCAGCAGTTGAGGGACATGGTTTTCCTTCCAGGCCACGGATGGAATACGGGGACACCTTTTCAGAAATTCCAGAGTGTGGCCGCGGGCCAGGGTATCCAGCACCCAACTGTCGGTGGAGATGGACTCCCACATGCTGACGAATTTCGCCAGCCGGCCTTCCACCGGGGTGCTCGGGTGGGGGCCCGACGCCATGGCCGGTTCAATCCTGTTTCATCGCGGCCTTGCCTCCTTGGCGACGACAGGATCCTCCGGTCTTGCCGTGTCCTCTGTAGGCTTCCTGCGACAAGGAGCGGCCCGCTTGGTGGTACGACGAGGAACCGCCGCCGAATCCTTTGGAGGCACCTTGCTTGCCTCCGGAGTTCCGAAAGGACGGCCGTCGTTGAAGAACGCCCAAGGCCCGAGCCGTCTCAGTGTCCTCCTTGATGGCCTGCAGTGACTCGTCCACTGTCTTGCCGAACAGGTTGTTCCCGTCGAAGGGCATGTCCAGAACCCTGGTCTGCACATCCTGGTGGAAATCGGTGGCCTTGAGCCAACCGCTGGTCCGAAGCCACCTCGCCTTCCTGTAGGATTTCCAGGGCCTCAGCTCTCTTGTCGTGCGGGAGGAAGTCCAGGAGCGGAGCGATCTTGAACCACAGCTCCCTGCCGTAGCGTGCCACGATCGTGAGGGCGCTGGCCGCTTTAATCATCGTCACCACCGCCGAAAGGACCCATTGTCCCATGGCGTCCAGCGACTTCCCCTCGCCGTCCGGGGTGGTGGGCGGGGTGGCTGGGTTATAGAAGTTACGCCGTCGCTCCCGCCAATTTCTTCTTGGCCGCCGTGGAGACCACTGAATCCGGGGACGGCTGTGCTCTGAGGCACATAGGGGCAGAGTCCAGGACCCGGTACTTCCTCTCGTACCGGTCTCTTAGCGGGAGCCGTGTCCGCGTTCTTCAGGAGTGCCAGCCCCTTGTCCCAGATGTAGTCCAGTAATGGGACTGAGAGGACAGTCTTCCTCTTGGCCTCCCGCGTCGTTGGTAGAGGAAGCCCTCCTTGCTCAGATGCCCTGGCGATCATGGCATGGAAGGAGCCAATTTCGTCAGGGGGAGGGAGGTCTGGGGGAGTGAATTTGGGGGGGCCCCGGGGCGGTGGTGATGGGAGGTCCATCCCGTCGTCATCCGTCCCCATCTCCGTTCCCATCTCATCCCTCGGAGGGGATGGGGGTGAAGGTTGGAGGGGGGCGGACTCGTCTCTGCTTGTTAGGTGGACTCCCCGACGGTCCAGGCTCCGCTGGGTCGTCGGTGGGGGGGTAAGGGCATCCTTGTTCTTACCTCCGTACACAGGGCCTGTATAGCGATGAAGATAGCTCCTGAATAGTCCCCTGGTACGGGTACCGGATCCGCTGCCCTATCTTCCTCGTCGGCTCCCCCGTTGCTCTCTTTGTCGGCCTCGTCGGGATCCTTCCCGTGGGCCCTGGATTCGTCGGACTTCCTATCCATGATCATTTGGACGCTCGCCAACTCATCCTCAGAGGTGGTATCCGTGTCCGTTATGGCTACCGTGCCCCCCCCCTCTTTCTCCTGCTAGGGTTTCACAGGGGTCCTCGATAGGCAGAAAAGAAGATCCCCTCCGGGGTGGCAGGAAACTCTAGCCCCTGGAGTCGTCTCCACTGGGGAAGCCTCCGTACGCTTCGCCAGGGCCGCCACTACTCCTTCAATCGAGGCCTTAGCTGAGTGAATCAGGGGTTTCACGACCTTGGGCGTGCCAGAGGCCTTCACTTGGGGGAGGGTGCGGGGGGGGGGGGGTCACTGCCTTGCTCCCCCTCGGCTCTCTCCATCGTGATCGACCGCGGCTTCTCCCAAAGCTTACCCGGGGTTCTCCGACTTCTTCACCAAGCCAGAGCGTTGGCTCGTGGTTGATGGCGTCGGTGATAATGCGCCCTGCCTGGCAGCCGAAGAGCCCGACTGAACGGCGCTCCCGGTGCCCGCGAACTCGCAGTGCTTTGCCTTTTGTTGGGCCCCGTCGCCGGAGCGCCCTCAAAAGGTATTAGAAGACCGCTCTGACTTCTTCCTCTTCTCACCTGCTGCTGGGCTCTTCCCCCTCCAGCCAGTTGGTGAGCGAACGGACAATGAAGGATCGTCGTACTCGGACATGTTCTTACAAAACGCGCAGTCATTTTCCACGAGCGATTAGTTGATGTGAAGGCAGTAGAGGCACCGAGAGTGCTTATCCTCCTTAAAGACGTTCTGTAGTCCGCATCCAGGGCAGCTCCTGAACAGCTTGGATCCAACAGGCGTCATGCTTCCTTTGTACTGGGCCATGTCCACGCGGGGTAGACCTCAAAGATCTTCTGGAAACTCGACGAAAAGGCTTGAGGCTCGATTGACTGAAAATATAAGAGTAAACTCTTTGCAAAAACGCAAAACGCAGTAAAAGCTCAAGTGCTACAGCACAAGGACTCCCAACACTTGAACGTGCAGTAAAAATATGAAGATGGCTGCCAGAGGAGGGGCTTAGGTAGAGGGCAGTCATTGGCTCGGGGCAATATGACCCAGAGACCAGTGATTGGTTACTGGTAGAAGGACAGTTCAGAAACTGAAACTGATTTTTTCCTTTACTGAGGATTCCCAGCCTGACGACGGGGAATATTCATGAGCATGTGAATCCATGCCAGACCCCATGTTGGAGAATGACTGTGTCCCTTTTATCTCTTTTCCAAACACAGAGTATAGTATGTTCATGGACTTCATTCTCTGTGTTTGGCTAACAGTTTGGGTTTAGGTATTTGGTTCAACTTGGTTCCAGATCTTTGATGGTCACGTGCCTGAACCAAGAGCCAATATAATGCTGGATTCTGGCTCCCATAAACTTGAAGGAAGCCAACCTCATACTTTTGCTCTTCAAATCCCTAAACAAATATGAGCAGTTCCAAGCCACAACATGGACAAAAAAAACTCCTGGCTGCATCAGGGCTGGAAAGACACAGCATTCTTCCTCACTACATGTTCAACTGCTCTACTAAAATGGCCTACCTGTTCATGCTGCCTTTGGCAGAGGGATGGGGGGTGGGGGAGGGGGGTGGAGGCATGGGTGGACACCAAATGTATGTGACCAGTGGAAAAGAGTGAGGGATGAAAGCAACTCCTTGCACTCTTTCTTACTAACCTCCCTGGCCCCAGTTACATGTCTTTATACCGATATATATTTTATAAAGAATGGACATAAAATATTGATATGACAAAACATTTTTGAGAATGCTCTTTTGGTAGGGGTCCTTAAACCGCCGTTTCCCACTTCTAAAAACCCACCGCAACCATTTCCCAAACATATTTAACCCTTTACCCCTCCCCTAAATGCATTCTCTTGTGTTATAAAATATTCGCTATATGTTAATTCTTTACAAAATATTCGATATAAAGACTGCATACCCCTGGCCCCTTTGTCTTTGGAAACAAGGCCTGGAAGGATAGCTAGGCAAGGGAAGCATAGGGACACTGAGCACCTCTCACATACCCAGTGTTTTCAGAAGTATTGCGTTTAACGTTGTGCTCTTCTGCCCTATGACACAGGCACATTAGCAAAACTGAAGGTTGTTTGCAGAAATTATTTGAATTAACCATAGAGTCGGGCATTCTCCGTGCAATCCTGCAGACCATTTTTTTCAGACCATTTATTTCAGCAGGAAATTAATAACTGTAAAATTCTACCATCACATAGGAAAATGCTTGCTGTACCAGCCAATACACAACCTCACCGTGCAAAAACGTCAATAAGAGGCTTTAAATCTACAATGCCCTGATCCTTTGTAAAGGATACCACCACTGCATAGTATTCATTTGCATGCTCCTTGGTGGAGGACAAAACAAGGACAGGGCAAGACACGGGACATCAAGACCCCATACCCATCACTTGTGGGGTCCCACAGGGCTCATGCATCTCTGCTAAGTTATAAAACATATTCACCAAGCCCCTCTTCGATGATTTGGATAATCTCGGTATTACCCTACACTAATTATGCAGATGATACACAGATTCTCCTTCCACTTTCAGGAGATTACAATGAAGATTTGGCCTTGGTGAATAGGGTGTATCTCACCATCCAGGCATGGATGGCTTCTCGTGGTCTATGTCTGAATGATGAAAAAACTGAGATCATCATCCATGGCACCCCAAACAACCTCAAGAAACTAGGACCAGAATTTGCCTCCTTTATAATTGATATCAACCTGATCAAAGTGGCCAAAGAGGTAACTCTTGACTTTTACCTCGACTCAACCCTCTGCTTCACCAAACAAACACCTTGGCCTCTACCACTGCTTACACGTGCAAACTCATGAGATCTGGCAAACCATTCCTCTCGAACAACAGCTGTATCATCTTAGCTACAGCCCTTATTCGGTCAAGGTTGGACTATTGCAATGCCCTTTACTTCAGCTCCAACGAATCTATCATTAAAAAAATCCAAATACTACAAAGTAATGCCCTGAGAGCAGCCCTTGGAATAGCTAGGAGAGAGACAGAATCATTGGCTCTCCACAATTGACAAAATCAGGTTGAAAATTGCTTCACTTACCTAGAAATCCCTGAATCATGCCGCACCTAGCTATCTAATAGAAAGATTCCAGAGGATTGCCACCAGACCTTCCAGACTAGATTACACCAACTGCCTCCAAGTCCCTAGCTTCAGACTCTCAAAGGTAGGAGGCAGTAGCTGCCCGATACACCCACATACCTTTTAGGGAAAATAGAGGAGCCTTTTCCCCCTGAATCCTTTATGCCAATCTCCAGCCATGGTCTGAAAAGTAAAAGCTCAAAGAATACATCTTTTCCAGTTCCAATTACCCTCCATATATAACTGGCTTGACATATGGAACCATTGAATGCGATTTCCCAGAGTGATCTACATCAGTTTACATCAATGGACTTCATTTCCCACAAACCTCCAAGAACTGGGATGAGGAAGAAGGGAATGATGCAGAGTAGAAGGAGCCTCAAGCTCCATGATTGTGCTAGTTGTTTTCAGAATGTTAAAGGACATTTGTACCGTGCACTATCACCACCGGAGTGGTCCCCTGGCGCTCTGGCGGCTCTGAAAGAGGAGGGGAGTTTGAGTTAGTGGGAGGAGGCAGGAAAAGTGCAAGAGAGCAGTGATGTGCTGTTGGCGGCCTCAGTCCGGTGGGTCTGTTGGCTGAGCCTGGGGTGTTTGCGGCCGGTAGTCTCTGTGTAATGTCGTGCAAGACTGTTTTTGTTTTGTTGTTGCAATGTAGTGAAGTTTGTGCGGTTTGTTTTGCTGTAGATTTTGGTTTTGTTTGGTTTGGAGTTTGAGAGGTGTATGCAGAAAGGGAAATTGTTAGTAGGGTTGGTTAGTTTGCGTCTCTATCCTGAATTCAGGCGCTCGGCTTGCGCAGTCTTAGGCACCTGTGCGCTGGACCTTTACCAATGAATAACAAACCCTAGAAGGGCTGCGGTTTGGGAGAAGGCGCCATACCCATCCATAAGGCGTGTGGACCCTGGAAGCACATACCGGTGCGGCAAAGCAAAGAGGCTAGCCAGCAAGGTGGCGGAGGAACGTTGCAGGACGTGCGGCAACTGTAGAAAGCAATGTTTCACCTACCGGGACCTGAAGGAAGGCAGGCGTGCTGGAGCGGAGCCGCAGAGAAACCAGAACATGGAAGCAGTCCACAATGGAAATCAAGCTGTAAAGCTTTGCCGCGGAAGGGTGAACAGGATCAAAGACGCCACACAGAGCTGGTGAGTCAGCCCAAGCAAACTGGGGACCTCGAGCATCGGCAACTGCGCCAAACGCCATTTGTAAACTTTAAAAGGCAGAGAAACAGACATTAGGAAGATTGTTTGCAAACCAAGAAGGCATATTGCAAATACAACGCCCTTGAAATATACGAGTGTATGGAATGCAGATATGGGGGAATCCAGAGTGAATGTTGAAAACAACCAGAAACACCAAACCAAGGAAGGTACATGCAATTGTGGAAATAAAAGAGGAACGCTTACCTATGAATATTAAAGTCCTGGCAGGGGACTGTACCAGGCAGTTGCAAATCTACAGGAAGTCCCAAGTAAGGACTGTTTGTTGAATTAAAGAAGGAACTATAAGGCTAAATAGTTGTGTAACTAGCAGGATTTTGACATTTACTCCCCTTGGAACCTTTGCTCAGATGGCCTGGGAAGGGCCATTGCTTTTGGATCCCGACCCTGGGGCTGAACAAGCGAGGGAGGTTTACCTGAGTGGAGGGTCCTTGGGGGTCGGAAGAAGAATGCCCTAGGGCGAGATACAGTATTCTATACATCATAGTGATGGCCTACCCCACCTCCCCTCTAAATTCATGGGTTGACAACCCTGCATAAACCTCCATCCTCCAGGTTTGCAGAATATTGGGAGCCGATCCGAACAGTGGGGAACAAAGTCTACTACCTATCTCAGAAAACGATCTGAGAATAGAAAAGAGGATGAACAATCACAAGCGACAGACACTTCATTTTATAAAACCCACATCAACAATTACCATTTAACCCTAAAGGGTTCCAAAGAAGAGGAGAGCATTTAGGGGGAGGGACATGGTATTCCACCATTCCTGACTATGATCCATCCTAACCCCTCCCCCCCCCCTTCACATTTGTAGTCTACTGCGACGGTCCCTTATCCCTTGAAAATGTGCAAAGTACTCAGAAGCGGAAGAAGCAAGGAAGATTACCTGGATGAAAAGCCACTATGGTACTGGGACGAAGAAAAGGAAGCCTGGAAGCTTTTAAAGTCCGGCATGTCCCAGTGATTGGCTTGAATGGTGTCAGGCAAGCCAATCAAAGCAGATAACCAGAGAACCCTTAACAGGATACAGGTGTATACAAGTTTTTGCATGGAGGTTGCTGCAGGACTGGGATAAAAGCTAGAAGACTCACCGGGCCCGGAGCAAGTGGGTCATATCGTGATAGGTGTGGGAGTACCAAACACCTGTACGAGTGTGCGAGGAGCAACAGGAAGGCCGATCCGAGCGGATCCCCGAGGGAACAGAGTACCAAAGCGCCGGAGGTCTGCGCAGGAAAGCAGACGGCATTTAGGTGGTGAGGGTGCTGCATCTACAGGGAGCCAGAAAGAAAAGTAACATGGAGCTGTGTGTGCGAGGGCCCACTTTCTTGTGGCCAGAGACTGCTAGTTACCCTGGCTGGGAGCACCAGCTGGGGGCTATCCCAGGGGCAGGAGGAAGAACACTGCCTTTAGCGAAGGACGAGAAAGCTAGACGCTACCACCAGTGAGTTTAAGCACGAAGGAAACCTGGGGCGTCTTGAGTGTGGTGTTCAGACTAACTGAAAAATTGCGTACAACAGGCTCTCAGAAGCATAGAAGTGCAAGAGCAAAGGAAACACCTAGCCAGTAATTGACAAACAAGCAACACATTCTAGCGCATTGTAACTGCCGCAACCACTGAACGAAAAGGGAAGAAGCTGTCGAGAGGATCTGGCAAAGTGGGAGCAAAAATACGAAAAGCACACAACGGAAGTTAAGTAAGCCAGACCTAGGCAAGAGCAAAAAAAGGCAGCATGGGTTGTCGAGAAAGAACCCATAGGAGTGAATGATGATTCAAACAGAACTTTGAAAGAAAGGGAAGATCCTCAAACATTAGAGAGGGGCCAGAGAGGTGCCCAGAACATGTGAACTGAACTGCCTAGAGAAAGAGGAAGCTGTGAACTCTAAGATTTGTGAACTTCAACCACATAAGGATTTCAGGAACTGGTGCTTGGGGAAGGGAACCATGAACTATTTTATTTGTGAACTTTTGGGTTGCACTGAACTTGGTCTTTAAAAGCTCATACGGACTGAAGTTAAGAGACTGAGCCAGCAGAAGGTACACAGCTTTCTAGATCCCGTGAAGAGAAAGGTTTCCCGAGCTGGGCCGTGGGAGCTAGTGATTGCTCCAGACTTTGTGTTATCCAATTTTCAGTTTAACTATCCCTGCACTATACTTTTCTCATAGTTGTTAGGGCAAGCATAGGATTGGACAGAGACAGACTTTTTGATTTGGACACTGATGCGCCTTCGTTTCTTTAAGCAGGGTTTCATACATGCTGATATTACAAATAAGGTTTTCAAACTGTGTCACCTGTGTGTCTCGATATCATGCCTGTCTCGCAGCAGGAAAAACCAGGCAAGAGTCCCGGAGCCAACAAAACTAACGGGCACATCATGGGGACCAGTAGAGGCTTGGAGGTGCGGTGAGAAAATAAATGCACAGGAAAAATGAGGCATCTTCCTAGTAGAAGTACATGGCAAGAGAATCAAACAAGTGGGCCTAGTGAGAAGGGAAGATAATGAAGGGTCTGGGACATGTACCAAGGTAAAGCCTATATGGATACGAGTCATCTTCCTCTTGGCAGCAGAGTAAACCAAGTGAGCACAGACTAGAAAGGGAGGAGCGAACAGGGTCTGGGACCCCAAACAAGTACATGGCGAATATTGGGAGAGGGAACCCTTCAAACAGTGGTAAAGAAAAGACCACTGACGTGCAAAGGATAGCCTGGAACGGTTGTGAAAGTTACCTAAAAAGACTGGGGGAAGGGAGCCATTCCCCCCTGACCCCAAATGGAATGGAACTTTTGTTGAATCCAATACCCGGGGGGGGAGCCGTTCTCCCTGGACCCAGCTTGAACATTACTAGACTAGAGAAGCCAGGGGAGGGGGTTCATTCCCTAGGGTATCGATTTGAGTCCAGAAGAGACCATCATTTAAGACACCAGAAGTAGGGAGTCATTCTCCTGGTGAGAGAACTTTACTTTTGATCAAGACTCTTTAGTTTTAGTTCAAAGGACAAAAGGTAAGGTTTTAACGCAGGAGAGTCCTTTTTTAAATTAGGCATTCTGACAGATCCTATAGTTTCTAGCTTGAGGCAGAGAATGCCCCTCAGTTGAGGATAGCTAGGTTTTTTAGTTCAATTAAAGTCTTTGCCAACCACCATGACAACTCCTGGTCAGTTGCCTTCTTCTGCACCTTTACAGATCCCTACAGGTAAGTCAGTCCAAAACAATGAGTGCACTTTAAATATATCCTCATGTAGCACCCAATTGAAATATATGCATCATGAAAATCAGAAGAACAAGGTTTCAAATGCTATAAAGCAGACCATGCATACCCAACAGTTGTGGAATGGCCACATTTAGTATTCTTCCCATCTCACAATCAGAAAAGTCATGGAAATTTTAAAATGACACTACTATATGCAGGATTAACCTTCTCTAAAAGTAAAATAAAGGCATGAATAATTTGAACGGCTCAAAGCTTTTTAGCTTCTAGTTGTAGCCTACTTTGCTATCCGTACATATTAGGAGCCATTACCAGCAATTTGCAATCTTTAGGTCTGCAGATATTTTGTACAAAACCTCATACCAGCCCTAGTTAGCATAGTGAATGGTGAGGGACCGTGGGAGTTGAAGTCCAAAACATTTAGAGAGCTACTAGTTGTAGACCACGGTCCAAGCAAACCAGTGCCATACAAAAGTCCTATCGAAAATTGTCCCTCAGAATAATAAACATATACATTCAAACAATAGCACTTTCTTCAAGCATTCTTATTTGTACCAACATTTTAATAATCATAAGAAAGTGTCATGATCCATGAGATTTCTAAAAACACACCATACATATAAAATATGATTAGATTCAAGAGTGCATTTCAAGTTCAATGAAAGAGGCTATCCGATAGGTATACCCGATTAATGCCATATTTCTCTGGCTGGATAGAAGGGGTGTATCAGCCACTTGTACTCCCTAAAAATAGGCAAATATTCCCATAAGCATGCGCCTGTACCGAGCAGGACAAGATCAAGGTCTTGATTAGTGATATGACATGGAAAGATGCATGATTGGTTGGCAAGTATCAGGAAAGTCCCGAAAGCTGTGCAGTTGTGACATAGTCCTGTCCAGTGATATCTGCCCAGTGATCTGGTCGCACATAAAGGCAAGGTTTAATCGCGTCTGGGAGCTGGAATAAATGCCACGTGCATATCAGTTACTAGGCCCCGACTTATGTTTCGAGGTGGAGGTGGAGACTATCACATGGGTGGTAAGAACTGAACAGTGCAGGCAAAACATGTTCGCCAACATGCCTCAATGTCAGAGTGTGTTGCATAGGAAGTGCATGGTTAAAATGTAACTCCGGGGAACGTGCTCTCAGGGACACAATTTTTGGGATGGGAATATTCTGCCAGTTACCCAGTCTGTTTCATTACAGCTATACAGAAAATAATGGGGACTTGCTGCTGCAGTTATCACGTGCAGATTTTATTGCCGGTTTTTGCTCTATGAGGTTATCCCAAAACTCATGGGTAATAGAGGCACAATATAAACAATGGAAGCATTGCGGACACTGAAAGGCGGACCCAGAGCCTTAAAACAGGAAATCTTCCATGTCGGACCTATAGCCTTAAAATCACTCTACTTAATTTACAGGCACAGTGAATGAATACAATTGAATTGCAATAAAATAAAATCTGATGATCCATTCCGTAACTAAATCGAATGGTGAAACATGTATAGAGAGATATTGAGTGACAGAAATAAACTTCACTTTAACACATAACAAAAAAAGTCTTTAACTACTTCATTTGTTCTTCAAATTTAAATTTCACAGGTGCCCAAAAACATACACTAGGGGCACAGGGTTGTACCTCCACCCATGGGTGCCATAAGGGTATCCCACAGGTCCGTTCACCAAACCAAAAGAGAGCTGCACCGCCAGGAGTCCCACGTGAACTCCTGTGCGGAAAACACGACAGAACACACGATAAAAGCAGTAAAGGCCAAGGATACGGAGGCCCTCTCCCTCCGATGCATTTCCAGCATCACAGGTACCAGCAGTTATTTAAGACCCATTGCATAAGGTGGAGATCAGGGCAACAAGATGCCCCGCGGAGGTCAGAGAATATGAGGGGGTGAAGTACTGGGGTGAGTCTAGTTCTGGCATTGTTTGCCATAAAGAATAGAGCAGAGGTTCGTAAAGCAGGCTCCAAGAGGGCTAGGGAAGCCATCTTGGGGCCTGGAACACGGCTGCATTGGTCATCAATAGTGACAAAACGCCATTGAAGGGTCTGGATGAAGGAAGTACTAGCAGAAATATAATTTTCCAAGATGCAAACTAGTAGAAAGGCTGGAGCACTCTGGAGCTCCATAAAGATACAGTGGCAAACATTCTGTACAGACATTAAAGCATGTAAAAAGTAAGGGAAAAATGAGGAAAAGAAGAGGGAGGAACTGAAAATTGCAACGTTCTGTCATGCAAAAAAGTGGAAAGCACTACTTGTTCAGCAAGTGGACTACTCACTGAAAGGTAAGGGAGTAGAGGCAATACAGATGGATTAAAAGACAAAAAAAATAAAAAAAAGGTGGACCAATCGTGATAAGAATCATTTTAGAAGACTAGAAGGAACAACCCAAGGGAAAAGGAAGAGTCAAAGAATCTGCTTTCCAGACCCAACTCCTCCGCTGGTTGGTTGCACATGCCTTTCTGCCAAATTGCACACCCTCCGTAAAGGTTTAGCTCCCGGCTCCCTTGCACCTCTGCTGCCCTCTGTGATCTTCCCCCAGAACTTGCAAAAAACTCCATTGGTTCCGGGATGTAGGTCACCACTCAAATATGATAATTATAAACAAGCCAATTCTACACTGAATCAACATGTTCTGTCAGTTTTAATACCCCTCCCTCCCACCTGCCCCACATGCAAGACCAAGAATCTGATGCTCTGAGACGAATGTCACATCCAGAGGAGCACTTAGACGAACTTAATGAACGAGTCATCACAGTGGGGAAAGAAAATACAACCAGGAGGGCAAAGTAAACAGCAATGAGAACTGACCCATGTGCCGATAAGTTGAATAAGTAAACAGATATCATGATCATGGAAGGTTCACTCACAGTAAAGCAGCCAGAGTAGAAATGCAACCAACCAGGCTCTTGGCCAGGCCTGATCTGGATGAAAGCAAAGACCCAATCCTCCACAAAATAAACAGGCTCCTAAAGTTAAAGGAGTAGGAGGCCGCCTTTTAGATATGCATGTATTTTACACTAAGAAGGGTCAACAGAAAGGAATGGAGCATATGGCTATTTCAGAAATCGGGGCCTACGTTAAAATGCTGGCTGGATTTCCAACAAGGGACCAGGGAGGCACTGGAATAGGAGGGCCATAAACTGTTTTATTTCCAGACATAACTCCCGAAACAATGAAGAATTAAAGATTAATTAAATGGTAAACTGTCAACAAAGTACAAGCTAGAATATTAAAGCACAAGAAGCTAACACATAGAAAGGGACTGAGGGGCCCTTCCAGTCAATCCCCAATTAGTGCAAGGGCTCCAAGAAAGAGACTCTCTAATCTATGTCAATTAACAAAATCTTAGTGGAGTTAGGTTAACATAGTAATATGTTAACTAAAACTTAGTATGTGTAACTGAGGGGAAAGTCATAAGTTGATTGATTTATTTATTTATAGAGCGCTTTACACCAAGGCGCTGCATGAAGCTCTGGAAATGAGTAACAAAAAAGGTCAAATGATAGGTGAATCAGGTTTTGGAGGTGGCTGAATGCGATAGTGCAGCACTTACAGTCTCAGAAAGGATAGTGGTCTCCAATGCCACCCTTTTACAGTGGTACACCCACCTCTTCTCCAATCAAAGGTCAATACTTCAAAAACAAGTGCTTCTATGCACGTTTCCGGGGGTCTCCTGTAGTAAACAGCACGTAGCATCTCCCCTTACAAAATACATCTTTCAAGTCAAACACAAACAAAGCCCATCGGCATGGCTATGCATACAATCTGAAAGGTTACAGCTACTCATGTGATGAAACAAAAATGCAACAGAGAACAGTGAAAAATAATTTGCCGTTTTCAAAGTAGTGATTAAATAAATAAAATGAAGTAGACAAAGAACGGATAAATTCAATAAAAAAATAAACAAGTCTTATTTTCCTATTTTCAGATGGACATTGAACAACTCATTTAGGATAGCCCCACCCCCACATTGCGTCCCTGCCCCACTTACCCCCCCCACCCCCCCACAGGGTTTATTTTAGCGGACTCTAGAAAGAAATACCCAATTCCATTTTGTTTTGCCACAGCAAGTTCTTTCCATGGACCCTTTTCCGCAGAAACAGGAGCCATGGTAGTTGCAGTGATTGACTGGACTAGTAAAAACGGGTAAGGACCCTAGAGCTGCTCATAAGCAACCGGAAGTCATACGCGGAAGATAACCTATTCCGTGGTATCTAGTGCATTTGGTTTGCATGATAAGAGTGCTGCATGATCTGGATGTAGTTTTCTCTGACCTTCCCACGCAGGGAACCATTGCTCTAGGAGAATGTGGTGTCTGGAGGGCAGATTGGGTCAGTCAAGTGGGGGCTCGTTAGTTGCAGGATGCCGTTTTCCTCGACCTGCAAGACACTGAATAAAAAAAAAATGTTCCGTTTGTTATCACTCGAAGTTGATGCGCGAGTCTGGTTTCTCTCACAGTTTAACTGAATCCAAGTAGATTTAGTTAAAATTAGTATGTGAATTTAAACTTGTGTAACTGGGAGGAAAGTCGGAAGCTGAATGAAGCTCTGGTGGAGTGTGATGAAAAGGGCAACCATAGGTTTCATTCCGGCTGGATGCGATGAAGCAGCAATTTATGGCTTGCGTTTTCTACCAGTTTCAAAAAATGCATAATCAGAAAAAGAACAAAGCAGGTCGGAATTGGTACGCATGCAATCACCCCCCCCCCAACCATCTGTTGAAAATAAATGCAACTAAAGACAAATCTTTCTTAATTTTCATTAACATAAATCTGCAGTTTAGTAAAATCGTTTCATCTAAGCCTAGGTTGGAGACAAAGAAGCACTTCCACAGTTTGATGTTGGGGGAAGTGGCTTCCCTGCACAGCCGACAGTTGCTACAGTCCGTTTTTAAACTGGGGCACTGGCTAAAAATGAACTTGAAAGAAAGTCTGGCACCACTTCGACAACAACACAGACACAGCCATCTGTGGCAAGATGTCTGGATTGTTGGCAACAGCAGTGAGCAAAGGCCTGGTATGTCAGATGCAACTGTGCAGCAATCATGACCGCACCGGTAACAGAATTACAATCATAAAATGTCACAGCCTCAAACACAGCTTGCATCGTCTCATGGTTGTATGGTGCAAAACGTGCACCGATAGTTCGAAGGCAGCACAATACCACTACATAAAACAGTTTAACGATCACATGGGCGAGAAAATTCGAATGGCGTTACAGCTTAATCCGAATTTAAATGCACAGGATGATCACAGTACCATTATAGGCGGGGATTTCAATGCCATATGTGAAGGAATTGGCAACCGCTCTACATCGCTAAACCTAAAGTCTCCCGTGCGGGAGAGAGGTATTTTTCTGGACAAGATCATGGCCGAACGAGACATGCACAATCTTCACTGGCAGCGAAACAAAGCAAATCTGGCAATTCCTTCATGGCAACGAGACGATCAAAAAGGAACAATAGACCATATTTTCGTCTCGAGAGACATCTTGCCAGAGATTTGCTCCTTTACAATTAGGCCAACAACTTTCAGTGACCACAATCTCTTGGTGATAGAAGTTTGGGCCACCAAATCCCAAACGATTCTGAACAATCTGCCACTGGAGATAACAGAAAAAGGTAAGCGAGTCAAAATATCTGCAAAGGGCATACGGGAACTGGAAGCCCAATTCGCTGGCTCTCAAATTACAGGATCAACAGTGTCTAAAAGAAAAGAGTTGGACCTTGACTACACACCCCTGCTAACCAGATTTCTAATGGAACCAGCTAAAGCATCGGTGGAGAAGAAAGACCAATCTTATCCCCATGCTTACAACAAAGATCTGGTAATGAAAAGGAAGGAACTTAGAAGACTCAAAAGATTAGCACAAAGAACTCCATCCTCAGAGAACAACGAAAAGTGGCTAAAATCGGCCCGGCACTACAGAAGCTGGCTTCACAACCATCGCTACCAGCTATACCTGAACGATTCTCAGCAAATGCTGTCAACCATCTGTGGCAAGAAGCCTAAAGAGTTCTGGAACTTGATCAAAGGAACACAAAAGAATACCAACGAGAGCATCCAGAACAACGTGGGCGAGGCACGCTGGATCGATCATTTTTCAAAATTATTTGCTCCCACTAGTGAAGTGAACGTAACTGAAACTCCGACGAGCGACCGCCACAAAAAGACAAGCCCATGGTCTATCCCTGACGATAAAGAGTCTATCCTAGACAAATTAAAAAAACTAAATAACTCGAGGGCTCCAGGACCTGACGGGATCAGCAACATGGAATTAAAAAAAAATCCTGAATGCTGGGCCAACATCATGAGCGAACTCTTCTCCAACTGTAACAGTAAAAGAGCAATACCACCAACATGGCGAAAAGCCAATATTGTGCCCATCTACAAGAGAGGTGCGACAGACGATCCGAACCAATACAGGCCCATCGCCCTCTTGGACGTAATGGGGAAAGTTTTTGCGTCCTTGGCCCTAGACGCGTTCCAAGAATGGACGCGTTCGTCAAAAGCAATGGACCCATTCCAGAACGGTTTTATCAGAAACTCTGGAACTTCAACAAACATCCTACTCATGAGTGTGCTAAAGGGAAAGGCTCTTCAAAGTGGCAACCCAATCTATATCGTTTTCATCGATCTGGTACAAGCGTTTGACCAGGTAGATAGGGAACGCTTATGGGCGAAACTGGAATCTAAAGGCTGTCCGGAGTCAATTTTAAATCCAATCAAGGCTTTACATCAAGAAACATCAATCCGAGTTCGTCTAAGTGCAGACGGCCGACTCTCGGAAGAAATTGTAACAGCACGTGGAGTCAAGCAGGGTTGCCCTTTGGCTCCATCGCTGTACAACTCTTACATCGCCGATTATGAAGATTCCACTCTTACGATCAGACACTTTCCCCCGACAATGGGAGGGGAGAAGATAGACCGTCTACTGTACGCGGATGATATCATCCTGATGGATTTAACCCCTATAGGTCTTCAACGACAACTGGACAACATGGTAGCATATATGTCGAAAAACAACTTATGCCTTAACACCGCAAAGACCAAAGTGCTTACCCTGGGGAGACCCTCAAAGTGGAACTCTAAGTTTACTTGGCATTGTGATGGAAGGAAGCTGGAAAGAGTGGAAGCCTTTAAATACCTTGGGATTGTAATCAGTAACGATAAAGAGGAAAAACCCGCGCTTGAAACACTCTGGACAAAGTTAAAAAATCTCACAGCCCAAGCTAAGGCCGTGGACAAGAAACACGGCCGTTTTTCGATTGTACCCATCGTGAGATTTTACAAAGCCAAGGTTGTTCCTACCCTAGTTTATGGGATGGACGCAATGCTGCTAGCTCCGAACACCATCTGGGAGAAACTGGAAGCTTTTTTCTGGCGAAAGGTCCTCGGTTTAGCCCAATCCACTCCAATCGCACTAATAAGACGAGAGCTATGCATTTCCTCACTGTTGGCAATAAGACTGAGAGCCACCTTGATGTTATACCGCAAGGTAATAAACAATCCAGAAGTCAAAGTATTGGACCTCATACGGAAAGAACTTAACGAGGGAAACAATCGGGCGCTTGTAAGCTGGGAGCAATCCAACCGGAAAATGTTGGAAGAACTGGATCTTTCTGTTGAAACACTCATACACAATCCAAATCGAGTGTCGCAAAAACTTTTAGAAGCAGATTGGATCCATACCCAAGAAATGGCCTGGTCGTATTCCACCACAGCAAAATTACCAACTGCTCCAATGAAGCTAAACGACATGCGGGGCTATCTACTGAGGTTTCCAGATAAGAACTTAAGTCGTCTGTTCCTAAGATTTAAGCTGAACCAAATAAAAACCAACGAAATTTTGGCACTACGCAAGCAAGTACCATCAAGTTCCTGCCGCTTCTGCCAATCGATAAATGCCATCGAAAGCACAAAACATCTGCTAATGGAATGTACTGGGCTCAAAACGAAAAGAGATAGATACCTTGCAGTCCCATTGAAAAATTACCTCACCCTCGACGAAGAAAACCTCTGGATACTCCTGACGAACGGGAACAACATTAGATGCGTTATAGGAGTAACACTCTTCCTTAAATCCTTGACGCTCGAGTAGGAGGATTTCCCTTAAGGCTAAGCCTACTAAACAAAGACACTTCTAAAAAGAATTCGGACATTTGATATATGAAGACTATCATTCCTATATTTTTGTAAAAATTGTGATACAATTAAAAACAAAATAATAAAAAAAAAAAAAAAAAAAAAAAAAAAATGCACACTCATTTTGAGCTTGGCGATGGAGCAATTTGAGGGTATCCGGCCCACATCCTCAGTCCACTTCTCGCACACTCTTCAACTGTAGCGCACCTGAACAGAAATCCGAGAGGAAAATGCATTGTGATCAATGATGTGCAAATGTCAACAAGCTATAATAATGGTTGCCATTACACGGGAACCACTTGGAGGGTGCCTTTTTTGTGTCTTTTTTAAAGGTGGAATGCATAAGGATTCCACTACAGCAGTGCTGTAGAACTTCCCTGCAAACAATGCAGAAATGCACAGAGCCAGTTTTCTATTCTGTCCAGGCACATCGATCTAAAGTGGCCTAAAGGCGGAGAACTTGGTTTTGCATGTTTTAATGCATATGAGCCATTTTGTACCCCCTTAAAAATGAGCAGCTATGTGTGGTTAATCTAGCTGTCGATAACGACGCTCACAAAAATACAATGACACGATGGACACAGACTTAAGCAGAACAGTGAACATAGGCTTTATGCCTGCAGTCTGCAGACCTCAAACTAACGCACAAAAGAGCCATGCATAGGCAGACGCACAGTGCGTTGCGCTTCAGGAGGCGAGAACCACAACCACAGAACACCCTGCATGTAAGCAGTTGGGACAGGGGTATGCCAAGGGAGTGGTGGGTAGGTGGAGGGAGGAAGGGATAGGGTGCAGGTCCACAAAGAGGGATGTGGAAAGAAAAAGCAACCTTGCGAGGGGTGGTTACATTATACCAAAGTATAAAGAATGAACATATCGAATATATTTTATAACAAACATTTTTAGAGCATGCACTTTTTTGGGGCGGTTCCCCCGCACAAACCCCCATTTCTCACCCCTAAAAACCCACCCCAACCGTTTCCCAGAAATATTTAACCCTGTACCCCACCCTAAATGCAATTATAAAATGTTTTGTTATAAAATATATGATATATATTCATTCTTTATAAAATATGTTTGATATAAAGACGGCATACCGCGAGGGGTGGCCCTTTCTAGGCAGCCTTCCACAACGTTTCAGTTTAAAGAGCGAGATTCAGACCTAAATCCGCATACTTGCGATATTGCCGATGGGAGATAGCCAGTCTGTCTTTTTAGAGAGCATATTTTACTTTTAAAAAATATATACATTTTAATTTTTTTAAAGAGAGATATAGAAGGAGAGCAACTTTGTCCAAAGCGGAATCGGTTTACCAAAAAAGACCCTTCAGAAGTTCTGCATTCTTCAGGGTACAAAATTACGATTGTATGAGCAGGAGCTAAAAGCAGCTCCTGGGTATTCCGCATTAACCAGTGACCAGGAGCTGCCACTAGGACAAGGCTCTAGTACATAGTGTTCCGCAAATCTAACTTCCAAATAAGATGCAAACAAGTCATTTTGTTCATATGTATTACCCCATGTGCTTTTAATGTCATATAGATGTATCCTATTATTTATAGATTGGCCCAAAAGCACAGAGTTAAATTCACATAGGTGTCATCAGATAGCCAGAGGAGCCAAAAGTAGCTTCTGTTTACTGTTGGCGTCAAGCTAACCCGGCTCATCTAAGCTGCAAGCAGAAGCTAAATAGCTCCCAGGTACCCTCATTTTTTAACCCTGGTGGCACAAATAGTCTGTTCACAAGACTAACTAGTCGTGTTTAACGCCATCCCATATCTGGTTCACACCTTGAAATGAAATCCTCTAATGCACCGTTGTGTTAAATGAGGAAGAAGGGGAAAATACTGGAAACGAGATACTGCAAGAACACAAATAATCACCAGCTCGGAGCAGGCTTCTTAGCACTGGCTGTATTATACAAAGGTCTAGCTATTGCCACCACAGTTGCCACCACAAAAGCCTCGCGTTGCGCCCCTGTAACTGTCCATGTTTGTTTTTGAAATTACCTCGAAAGACACCTCAGTTCCTGAACGTTTGTTTCCAAAACTATCTAAAAATGTGCAACATAAAAGCTAACAGTTTACATTGCTTGTCAGCTTGGGTACTTTAGGACGTGATTGACCACCGATGTTAATTTTGTTGCATGAACAAGATGACTGGATACATGGCTTCTGTGACCTCTGCTTTTCGTGAAGAGCTGGTTTGGCTCCAAAAGTTGTGTAGTTTAGACAGAACCCCAGTGTCACAGCCATATTTGTAGAGAGCGAAACAAACCTAAAAAGTGCTACATTTTCTGGATGTAACTTTTATTTTTAGTTTATTTTATTTAACTTCGGAAAGATAAAATCGTATAATTGAAGGAAAAAAATGTATTACAAAAAATACATTGAAGGGTTTTAATTGTTTCTTTCTTTCCTGCAATAATGTATTTCTCACAAGCCAGCTAACATCTTTTCATGTCTAAAAGTAACAGGAAAAGTAACACAAATTTGCACACAAAAAATAAAACATTGTGATTTGAAACACAAAGCTATGGAGCGTCTACCCCAGGGGAACCAGAGTGCCACAACACAAGTTTAAAATCTGCTGGGTATGGGAGGTCCACAGAACTGGGTTGCTGTGCAGAACAGACTGTCTCCTCCACCAAGTTGTAATCTACTAACCAGGCAGAAAAGGTCACTCAACCGTCCGTTTTCTATACACACACAGCACACCATTTCTTACCCGCCAAGACTCGATTATAACTCCCAAGTTCAACCTTTGAGGCCTGCTAGCCACATCAAACACACTTGGAGCTGCATTGACCGTCAACACCCAACCTCAGATTTCGCTTTCAAGTATGGTGACACACCATCAGTGGGCTAAGAGTTGATTGATAAAAGCCCCAAGCCAATTCCAGCATGCTTTGTCCAACATCTAACCAGATCTCTGCTCTATGAGCAGGATAGGCTTAGACGATGGGGAGAAGCATAAAACCACCACCTTATTTTTGGTCATCAAACTTCTCTAGCAAACCTGAGAGATGGAGCTTGGTTTTCCCTGTCCTTAGGGGACCCCATGCCACTGTATACTCAAGCAGGCATAAAAACAGTTTACAAGTTTGCCAAACCAAATGAAGCTTCTTTTCGTTTGGGTAATGGCAAGTCCCTGCAAGTTAAATTACACTCACAAATCCAACAAACATCTTTGAAAGTTCATTGTGAACCAAATTATACTAAAACCTCATTCTAAAATGGCAGCTCCTGTTGCCTCCACAACATTTGATAACGAGGAACATGTATGTTCACTCTTGCTCACTAAGCAAGTCTTCAAACCCTGAACAGCACAAATCTTATGCTTGCTACTACTGTGAATGACTTCAGTGTGGTGACAACAAAAGTTGCATAGAGGGGTGGGGAATGAGGAGTTAGAGGCAAACAACCTTTGCATTGTAGATGGTATGAGTGATAGTACTGCGAGCAGGCATCTGCTGGGAACAGCAGGCTTGTGGAATACTATTAATATAATAGTTAAATATGCTTAATTTAAAATTGAGTGAACAACGAATGAGTTTGCCAACGCTAAGCAAGATCTAGGACACACCAGAGAACAAGATGAACATCTGTAATGACATTTGGCGTACTTAGGATGATAATTATTTAGAGGTGGTCTTAGGGAAGAATGAGTGCAGGCCAACTGGTGTGGGACTACACAAGACTTCTCATGGTATTCAGTAACCCACCGTTTAATATAGACCTGTACTACACAAGTTGACAGTGTGACTGAGCAGCCAGGCTCATCTCAAGAGAGGTCATGTGAGCTGTGCAATGAAACCAGTAAATCCAATTATCCAATTATACACAAAGTAATATAATACATTTATTTATACACAGATATTTAAAGCATTCTTTAAAAAGCAATAAGCTTTAACATTAATCCCAAATTAGGATTCAATTCAATAGTGAATAAAAGAGGTGAGTAATTCATTCATATGTTACACATGTTCCATCACCCTGAGATGACGTCATTTGAGGTCAGTATAGCTTTTATATAGTATCACCTTTGCAATATTGAGTTTTTCAAGGAAGGTTGGGTTAGGGTTAGATCAGAACCGGCTGGGGATGCAGGCAGTATATTATCCCAGCATTAAAGTGTTCAACATTTAAAACCTGTAAGGGAACAAGCACTCCCAAAGCCAATAGGTTCAGAAGGAGGCTTTTAGGGAGCCAAGACAGTCCATGGACAAAGTCAAAGTTCTGATGCTCTTCTTCTTAGAAATATGTTCTTAAATAGTCAGTGATCAAAAATGAAAACACACCAACTCAAGAGGAGTCACCTTTGAAAGTGCAAGCTGTAAGGCCAATGCAGGTAAGTGGAGGTAAACTTAGTGTAGGGTTAAAAAAAATAATAATAATAAATAAATTTAAAAAAAAAAAAAAAAAAAAAAAAAAAAAAAAAAAAAAAAAATCGCACTCCCAAAGATAGGAAGCAACCCAAATGGCAAAAGGATAAAATACCCCAAGCCTCACAGTACCTTGAAAATGAAGAAAAGGGTTGCCTTCCCATAAGCAATGTAGTAGACCCTTGTTCTGGTACTTGGTCATGGTGACGAAAGGGAGGACTTCTGGCGGGCTCCAGCAGCGAGAGGGAGAGAGAGACTCAGCAGCAATGGATTTCGGTCGATTCAGCAGCTCTTTGTGGTTTCGGTGCCTTTTTCTCAGCGCCAATGAAGAATGAAAAGCTCAGGTTACGATTTCCTTGATCCCTCGGTCCTGGACTCTGGTGGGGAGGGAGGGGGGCGGACTCTAACGTGCACATGGATTTCTTGTTTCAGGAGGGTCCGCTGGGTGCCCACGAAGATCTGGCTGGATTCGGAAGACAATGCACTCACAAGTGGTCGAGTTAGCCCAGAACTGGGCTTCTGCAGCCTTGGAAAGTCGCAGCAAGTCAGTGGTTGCGGCAAAATAGAGTTTGTTGTGGCTAGTTGGTTCCACCGGCCTAAGGGAGGAAGGCGTCCTTTACGGGGATTCCCGGTTTGAAAACGGGGTGTTGCTAGCCTCTCGTCTTCTGCTTCGGATGTTGTCCTCCAGTGGTCGGCTCTGCTCCTAGTCCCAACAACCTAGCTTTTTATGCAAGTTCCCATTCATTCACAGCCCTAGGCTGTCAATCACACAGCAGGGTGTCTGTCCTCCAGGACAGCCAGCGGGTCAATTGGAACTGGTTTCAATCAGGCACACCTAGAGGCAAAAGACAGAAGTTTCGGGACCCTCCCTCACTTCCTGCCTTTTCAGACACACTGGAGCCTGGTTGGGCTTCAGGGCTCAAATCCGCCAAAGGCAAACTACACAAGGGACAAACCTGATGCAAACTACAGAAGAAACTAACTAATAAGAAATGACAAAAAAAGAAGACATGCCATTTTGGGAAAATGGCCACCCTTGTGTGCAGCACTGCAGCTGAGGTATCAGCCTGCAGATACATGACACTAGGTAGTGAAAAAGAAACCACTGCTGGACCCATAAAGTAAACGTAAGTAAGACAGGGGTCATCTTACTTAGTCTTGGGAACAGTAGTTCACCCAAGAAAATGTAGTTCAACATTAAGAGATCTCCAAGAGAATTCTCAGTGGCACTGCCCAAAAGATCTGTGTGTCACAATGCAAAAGCAGATGCCTATGGAGTTTACCAGACTGCATAAAACAGTAAGAAACATAGAAAACCAGTCAAAAAACACACAAGTGAGTGAGAAAAAGGTCCCCCTAGCTCGGGAGTACAAATTAAAAAGCCTCGAATCCAGCAAAAAAGCTGGGGGTCTCTATGGTTAAACGGGAATTGGCACAGAAATGAAAATTCTCCCTAACAGGTGGAACAAAAGAGTCTGTGGCATGCGTTTGGTCCATTAATCACCAACCTGCCCCAAATAGCAAAAAAACAGAGGCAAATCAGCACAAACCAAGTGTGTGCTCTGCTTTGTAAAAAAGATCAATGACCATTCAAAACGTTAAGTGGATCAACATCAGTATTTAGAGCCTATGTTCCTCAAGTCCACACTCGGCCAGCATTTTCACTGTCTGTACTGCAAAACGTTGACCTGTCGATATCACTGCATTTAGGGTTTGAAATTGGAGGGGTGTTGAGAACTACTAAGCTCCTAATTTTAGCCCAGAATAACCTGGTTAGCCAGATACCCAAAACTCCCAGGAGGTACTTTTAACTCTCGAGGCCAACTGGTGCCATACAAACATACCCATGTGACAGTAACTGTTTATCGGCATGTGTATTAAGGAGCATTAGGAAACCTCCAGAAGACATTTGAAGCATATGGGTAAAATATATAAGATTAAGTTATAGTTTGCATTTCCTGTGAGTGTTACATTTGCAGCACACTATATACTAGATCTTCATACCCTAGGGCTAGCTCATGCTTACGAGCTGATGCCTGACACCCAGGATCTGCTATTAGCACCTGCTTATCAATTCTTTATAATCGATCTCTGCTGTATGGTTTACAAGTGCACAAGGTTTGATTATTACACCACCGAATAAATATTTACTTATGACTGGTTCAGGAATTTTTACACTCTCAGAATGCCCCTTTGGCAATGACATTACTCGCAGAAGGTGCCTTCCTGTGCGGCACGTTTCCTTGGACTACAAAATAATTTGGCACGGACCATTCAGAAGAGTTACCACAAAGATTGCCGGTTGAAGTGATAACGAAAATGCCATCAGAGTGTACAAAAGCAACTGTTGGTCATCAGCGAAAAATATTGGGTTCACATAGGACTTTCTTGTTGTAGGGTGGATTCAACTCTAAAGTGAGCACCCACGCATGAGATTATAAAGTTAAGACTGAAATGGAATCAGCAAATTAACTCTACATGGAGCTAGGAATCTACTTACGGCAGAATCGTTTCTTTGCTGTGCAACGTTATTTGGAAAAGTGATATTGGTTAAGTAAATTGACATTTTCTGGGAATAAAATGGAGGAAATAACCTTTCTTTCTATTTGACTTTGATGGGTAAAACAACTCAATCCCTGAAATTCAGAGTCACATTGTACACCATGTCCGGAAACCTAGATACTGTTTGCCCCTGTGAAAGCATGGGGAAATAAACACATGGCCACTTTCAGATACGAATATGCCCTGCACAACTTTGGATATTAGGGCAAACTATTTTAAACATTTCTTCCAGAAAGTTCCAAATTACAGGCCATGCCCCCCCACCACCCCATTCTAGTTCCATAGCTTGTAAATATGGGTCCCCAAATTGCTGTCTGGGATTTAATTCATTCTTGGCACATTGATCCAAACGCACCAGAGTTATTGTACTCACTTTATGTTGGTCATTTTAAACACCCAAGGCAGGTAGGGGAGTCAACAGCTCCATACCACTCCACCAAGTTAGCTCTTAATTTCAGGGTGTACTCTGCTCCCAAATCCCTCCTATACAAACCTGCTTGTCTTGGGAAAGGCTTCAGCGCTTGGCTCCTTTTAGAAAGGACGCCATTAAGGACGATTTCCATCGGCTAGATCATGTGTAACCCCCATCATTTCTCTTCCTCTTCTCTAAGAACTCTCCGAACTGTCTCAACTTCCTAAGAGTTAAATTGCAAATACCTCACAAAACTCCACCCATTCAGCATTATTTGATGCAGCACTTTCACATTTCAAGTTTGAGCAAATGATACATTTTCATTATGTTGCCACTTGTATCCAAAATGTCCGAAGTACACGTGCTGACCAATAAACTAGAACAAGTACTTCCATTTAATAGGGTGCTTTTCATAAATGGATGATGCCTTGTTGCTCTACTACGTCAGGGGGTAACCTGTACATCTGTTCTTCTCGAGTATGCATTACATGCATCCTGAACTCTTGACATTGCCCTCTTCTTAAAATAGGTGGCTCCACACGAGTTCTGAATGCGAAATGTAATCAGGTTATATTTCCTGTATTTTCCATGCAAGCAGTTTGTTCAGATTACACATCTGTGCCTATGCATCTCTGTAAAATGGTCAGACACTCATACATAGGGAGGTCTGGTCTACATAAAACGGACATTCACACTTGCATTGAGTGACCTCGGCCTAAACACATCTCAAATTAATCTATAGTTCAACAATTAAATGTAGATGGCAACCCTTCTGTGTTATTCTTATCGACCAAGACAGTGATGTAGGCCTTATCAACAAGTTTAACTTACGTAGCACATTGAACGGTCATCTTCTTGCAGAATATTTAAATAAAATGACTTTGAAGTCTGCTTTTCGTGTAATATGGTTGCACAAACAAAACTCTGCGCACCAGCTAACAGTATCGTTTTGAAAGGCAACACTTCTTCCCATTGTATTTGACATTAAGTTACAGGCAAATAAAAACGCGCGTTGTTTAAGCACGAGGCAAAAATTCAAGGTGCAAGCTACTAGCCAACCATAAAAAAAAAACAAAAAAAAAAAATAATAAGTCATTCGCCACCTCAATTCTAAATCCTAAACATACTCACAGCACACCATTTCTTATTCGCCAAAAGTCAAATATCACTAGCCAGTGGCTTGTGGAGAGCACATATGTTGTACCCTGGTTTAAGGAAATGCATAACATTTATTCAAATATGTTAAAAGCTGCTTATAATTTGCAGACAATAACTGCTTAAAATACTCACTAGGGCTCACCTGGTCCCTCCAGAACACCAGGATATGGGACAAGCCCCAGCCATGACATTTTAGGCATGAAGAGGGAGCACTACGTACCGACTGGAAAATTAACATCCTCTGCTCAGCAGGCTCTACTGTGAAGAGAGTAGACCAGGGGTCTGCAACCTTTGGCTCTCCAGATGTTTTGGACTTGAACTCCCATCAGCCCTAGCCAGCATAGTCAAAGGTGAGGGATCATGGGAGTTGGGAGTCCAAATGACATGGCGAGCCAATGGTTGCAGACCCCTGGAGTAGACACTGGTCGACATACAAACAACTTGTCATCCATCTCCTTGGGCCCTAAGAGCACCAAACTGCAAGAGGCAGAGGTAGAGCTAAGCATCATCTGGTACTTCCCCTTGTTCTGACCAAAAGGCAGGACCCCACAAAAGCACATGTTAAGTTCAGCACCATGTGCCCCCATAGGACTTACACCCCACTATCAACTTGCACGCATGAGCCGCGTTCTAGTGCTCTGCCATGAATTTTAAGCAGGAGTTTCATTTCTGGTTGGTGGTTTTGAATATCAGCATTTGTACTGTACCCATCATTATTGTAGTAGTAGTCTTAATGCACTGGGGCTTGTAGGGAAAGCAGTGTTATGGTGCCCTGGCAATAACCAGACACTGATCTGCTGGGAGGACAGGAAAATGGAAAAGGCAAGACGAAGTATCAATGAAGATTTGAATAGAAGAGGCAGGATAACAATTTTGAAAAATTAGAGGACGGTGGGGTGAAAGGGTTTGAACACGTAGGTAAGAATGGGCAGTTACTCAATGGAACAGATGGGATGTGGACCGGAAAGAGGGAAATACAACATTGTGGGTTAACAATTCACTTCCCATTGATGGCAGTTCCCAGTACACTGAAAGGCGATACTAGAATAAGCAAAGCACAATTGTGCGATGGATCTGAGGTGTGCTCAGGTATGCCACTTAAGTACGCTGGCTTGACTGTCAGGTAACGTCTTTGGCTGTCCCATGCCAATCCCCAGGAAACAGTCTGGGATTCCAACCCAACTGTCAACAGACTGAGCCTAGAATTTGCTCTGAAGGTGAATGGAGGAAAACAAAAAGGAGGGAAGGTCTGGAGGGGGCAAAAAAAAACTTAAAACAAAAAACACAAACAAATAAAACCATGCCCAAGTCCCATACTTGCATTGCCTCACTGTGAGGGAGAGTTGATTAATGCGAGCGAGGGGCGAAGTGCAAGGGAGGGGATGGCCGTCACACGTTATGCAACAAAGCATCACTATAGTGGCCCCACATTGCCCACGTCCATCCAATTAGTAAACCCAGATGATTGTTCTCCCCAAGAGGTAGTGGAAGGTATAGTTAGTACTGTTAAACACAGGATGCATGACCATGGGAGTTCAATGTGCAGTTTGTTGGGGTGGTCGATAAAGGTCTCAATGGAAAAGAGGGGTTTGCGTTGCACGCACCATATTGGTGACGGTGATGTTGCGACTCAGCATGTAACTAGTCTAGTTAATGAGAATGGGGCGAGTGTTGATACATTTTAGATTCACAAGCAGTCTGCCAATGCAACATGAACACAATATAGTTGTGTGGCGTGCCACATAGCACCTAAAGATGGGAAGCAAGGTTTTTCATATGTGCACGCAAGAAAGGAGATTTGTTTGGCACAGTTGGGGAACAAGAGGTACATAGTGAATACACAAATCTGAATACCGCAGGTCCCCTCATAGCAAGGGGTTGTGGAAGCTGCAAAAACAGGGGTGCAAGGCATAAAATAAGCGGTATCACATCGCAAATTGCGATACAATTAAGCCCCTTTGCTGTTTGTGTTCATAATCATGTCGCAGTTACTGCAATATGATTTTCACAACAAAAAAAAAATGGTTCCTTTAAAATGCCTGCGTCTGTGCACAGCGTGCACTGCAGACGAGGCAGGCAGAAGCACCCAGCTGGGCTCAAAACATTGTATCAATGTGAGCCCAGCCTGGGTGCTACGTCACGTGAGAGGAGGATCTCCCCCCCCCCCCCCTCTCAAACGCGACTCTGGCTTCCACGGTAAGGAGGTTTGGGTGGGGGAGCCGGGCCCTTTTTATAAATGTATCTGTTGGGTGCTGGGTGTAAGTGTCCGGGCGAGAGAAATATTCTCAGCCACTTACACCCAGTACCCGCCGTAATGACACAGCCTTGTGCTCGTAGAAGGCCTCTTCTACGAGCACAAGGCTGCGCTATTACGGTGGGTGCTGGGTGTTACGGAGCAGGTGCTCTCGAACACCCAACACCCATACCTGCCTACGTTTTGAAAATCAAAATTCCTGAGATTTATGCCCTGCCCACAGCGAGTCACAAAACCGCGCTCTGCCCACATGTCAAAAAGGTAAACTGTTGTAATGTAATGTGACGTCAGAAATTTGCGGTTCAAATTGAAATATGCATATTTCATTAAATTGCCTTTTCACAACCACCCAAATTGCATTGGACAAAAGGCATTTGCATGTAAACTCCAAGAACCAATACAAAGGCTTTACCTGAATTTTGCAGTACCGAAATTGGACATTTCACCTTAGTTGTTTTTCATCAGGTTAGGTAGGAGGGCACAAGGGACACTGCCCCCCCCCTCCAAGTTACACAACTGGTCATACAGTGAAGGTCATTAAATAAGAGTACATTATAGACGCCAGGGTGCAGGACCAGATATAGAACCATGGAGGGGACTCTGATGTGGGCTCACCGGCCTCCCCACTGCTGATGGTGGAAACAGTGGGGCGGGGTCGGACTGGGGCATACAATTGTCTCGGGCACCAACCGAAAAAGTGCTCCACAGTGAATCAATTCCTTTTGTGAAATTGTTTGAATAATCCATGGGGGAGGTGAGGCAAATTGTACATTTTAATTCAGCAACACTGGTCAAAACTATTAGGCCAGTTTGATGAGTTACTGGACTCCCGTAACTCATCAAACTGGCCCACATTGGCCAATAAGGTGGCTCACTTTGGCCCAATAAATATGGGCCCACACAAGCATTTTGCGTTCTTGGTTTAGCCATTAGCCTATTTCTCTAAATAGGCTAGTCCGAGCAGCCTGCAGTGGTGCATGGAGGCTAGTTACCTTATTTATCACGAGGCAAGCAGCCAGAGCCAGTAGGAAGCTTTACACTAGCCAGTCTGCAGACTGGAACCATGGGGGCAGTTGCTGGACCTCCTCCCCCCACAAGAGGCTTGAGGCCTCACATGTTCGTAAAGACGAAAGGCCCCAAAGCTGTCCCCGATTGCTGGACTGGGTGTTGGCAAGTGGCTGCGCTGGCATTTGTTCAGTAGTCGATTCTCGAGTCCCCCCCCCCTCCCTCCAGAGTGAGTGTGCATTGATGTGGGTAGCCGCTAAAGGAGTTGCTTTTTGCCTATTTTGTAGGAATTGGTCTGCAGTGTAGAGGAAGAATAGGCAGAGAGGACCTTCCCACTTGATAACGGCGCTGAGAGGTAAGCCTAGCCCAACGTTTTATTCTAAAAATATCTTGCAGCGAACCTTTACATTTTACAGACATTGCACTGATGTTATACTTCAGGAGGTACATAGAAATCATTTCTGCATTCTTGCTAATTCTATATCTTGGGGTACAACTAATTCTGGTGACTTTCAATATTAGTACAAAATTCCTAATCAAATGAGTGCATTTGCTAATCAAATAAAATTTTATTAGCAAAATCTGCTAATCAATTTTTGAAAACTAATTTATGCCTTGGGGGTGGTGAGAAACTCTAACCAGGAGAGCTGGAGGAAGGCAGCTAACTGGCAGTTGCGATAACATCAAAATGGTCAGCTGCGAGCAGGCAAGGGTTTTACAACCTGGTACTATTATGGAGATGAGACGGATCTTTTTTAATTACATGGGAGCCTGGGAGCCTGATATTCAGTGAGCAGGGAAGTCCGGCCACCTGGTAGGGTCAGTTTGGTGACAAGTATTAAACCCAGTGCGAGGGGTGATTAAGGGCAGAGTGGACCAATGGTTTATGGGTTTCAATCAGGTTCCCAGGAATTTCCAGGCTGTGGAGAGAGGTCATGAGCACGGAAATTGTAGTTGTTAGAAATTAGCGTGAAATGAGGACGCCAGCAAGACTGGGCGGATGCTTATTGCTGGTTCAAAGAGAGCTTGTTTGTTTATCTCCCTCCTAGTATTGTTGAAGTATCCTTGGAAAAGCCGTGTGCATCATGGTCAGGTTTAGAGGTCCCCAACCAGTTGGAACTTGAAGTAAATTAGGATTGGTATGCGAAGATGTAACCACACAATGCCATGACCTACTAAGGAAAGATCCCGAAAGGGGTGTGCTGTAAACACGAGAAAGGGGTGTGCTGCAAATGTAAGTTGAAAGGGGAAGGTGGTTAAATAAAATATTTCCAATGAGAGGGTGGGAACTGAAAGGCATACGATTCTTTGTATAGGGTTGACCAATCATGTTTGGGGATGACTTTGTAATGAAATACGCGGGAGTGTGTTAACTGTTGTGGTTCAGGGAAAATCTGGGTAGTTTGACTCTAAGGAGTCATCTAGTCCCTTCCTGCCGTTTGTACAATAAAAAACTTGCTTTACGGAAAAATGTGCACTTGCTTCTTAAAAGGTGGGCCTATTTTTGGATTAAGGAGATCGGAGATCCACCCACACAAGTAATATATCCAATTGGTATGTTTACCTTTCTAAACATCTGCTACAGAAAAAAAAAACTATTATAATATAGTCGACTCCCCACCGCAATGCAACCCTGCAAGAGGGGCCATTGCATAATAGTTGTACCCTCATGCAAGTGCTTAAATAGGGCACTGAACATGCTTAACTGGGGGTGGGACAAATATCGTTGGATGGTGAAATTGAACAAACCTGGTATAAATCTGGAAGGGAATGCCATAAAACGACAGGGTTCCGTGCCCAACTGGGGGCATGTAAACATAATACAGCATTTTGCCAATACACAAACTCATCCATATCGCACTTGCACTCCAAAGATCCAACTTTGTGCTCATCAATGCACACTACATTACTCCAAGCTGCATACAAATACGCCCTTATATGGGACAATGTCTGATCCCTATCAACATCCAAAAGGTCCGTGTAGCCTAGGAAAGCAGGTCTGTCCATGCAGTCTCGCCAGAGCCCCAAGCCCCTCCTCCCCCAGGCACCCTTCCAAAGACCATGGCCAGGCCCTAATCTGACGGATGCATTTTGAAAGCTAGAAGACTAGAACAGGAAGATCCACCATTGTCGTCCTGTCAAAACCCTATCGTACCCCCAGCCCCAAGCAACCCTGCCCAGCTCCTACAAGCTCTTATATTGTGCAAAAAATAATTCTCCTTAATATGTCTCTGAAATTATTGACTGCATATTACTCATCGTGTGCCTTGAAGATAAATTACTTCTGGTTACAGATTTCAATCTCTGCTTCATGTCACACCTAAGCAAATTACCTTGAGACCACCCTATCAGACCTAAAATTTGAACCTGCAATCACTGTTTCCACTCAAAGTAAGTGCAACACACTAGAAAGGACTTTGTTTTGTAATAGGAGTTGAAGTATGATTAATGATATCACTCTCGGATGGTCAGATCTAGCTACCATACTACGCATCAAGAAACGGATCTTGAAAGAGTTAGATCCCCAAGTCAGTCGGTAATATTCTTGAGAGATGCACAACAACAACAAAAAATTAAATTTAAAAAATTAAATGTTTCTTATCTCACATTGATTGCTAAGAAACCATTTCCTCTTGTTCTTCCAATAGACAAGCTCTATTTTGGCAGACCTATAAAGCTGCTGTTTTATCAATTGTGAACCTCGCTGCACCCTGAAGAGCAAGCCAGCCAAGGCCTATAGCATGCAAAGCCTATTATACAACTCAGAACTATGCTCGCAAGTCACCAAATCAAAGCACTTGAAAGTGAAGGAAATAATACCACTTTTCCATTGCTGCACAAAAATTAAAGACGCCTAAAAACATAAATTGGCCAGTATCTTGAAAAAGTTCTATGCCTCACAGATTAATTCTATAATGGCACGCATTAGCAAACCTGGAAACAGTCTATTGCTGCCACCCTTCTTCCAACACCTTCAGAAGCAGGGCACAACGATAAAGTTTTAAGGCAAAGATAAGAGCAGTGAGAGTGAATATCTCATCCTCCCCACCCTATCTTTACAGCAACCTACCCCATCTATGCTAGCCCCGAGTTCCACCAGAACTCTTTTAACCCCATTTTCTTAAGGCAAACTATTAAATACAGAAATTAAGGAATCTGTCACATGATTACCTGACATTATAGATTTCATACATCTTTTTCAGCAAAGCATGTATTCTCTTGAGCCAAAAGAGTGTGCTTGTCACCACGTTAATTTTAAAGAATGGTCCTTAGACCAGACAAGTGATGCCAATTATAAACCGGTTATAAACGTCCCATCCATGATTAGGATACAGGACAAGGCAGCGTTGATCCTACTTAGACTTTGGTTGAAGAACATCAGCTTCTGGGCAAATGGATATTCAGACCTTGTAAAGATAACAGCCCTTTCCCTCCCCCCCCCCACACTTCATCTCGCCATCCTACTCACCAGACTGTACAAGATGAGCGGGGTGCTGGAAGATAATCCTCCATTTCCCTGGTTACTTTCAAATCCTCATCAAATGTGTACTACAATGTACCCCAGGATGCATCCCTCTGGCCCCTAGTGTTTAACATCCATATCAAGGACCTTCATGACTTCCAATTAAAGGTGCAAGACAAACTTAACAATTACAGTGACATCCAAATCATGTTTAGCCTGCCCGGGTACCAGCTACACATAAGAAGAAAGCAAACAAACTATTCATCACCATCAAAGTATGGATGTACAACAACTGGCTCAATCACAATCAATCAGTTTAAGACTAAGGTCCTCCTCCACTCGGTTCATGCTGGCTTGACACTCAAATGTACCCTAGTTTTCATTTAGCAGCACTATTGCTGACGTCGGAGCGGGAGCACAGAAGGAACCCATCTATCAGGCCTCTGGGAAAATTCCCCATAGGAAGTGCCAACTAGAACTGATACAAAGGCATATTAGACTTTTTATTTTAACAATACTGTGATAACCTCAGTAGCGTTATTATTTGTACTGTGACAAACCCAAGGAGTTTGTCACTTCTCCCCAAACTGGGAGCCACTCCCTTTGGGACTAGGGAGGCAAGTCTGGTGCGCTTTAACACCCCCTAGGGGGCAAGTTAAGCGTAATACATCTGAAGGAAACGCCCTCTTTAGGAGACAGATGACAAATCACAATCCTTCCCCACCAGACATCACAACAATGTGTTAGAAGTTGTGAACTACATGGAAGGCCAGGCATTACGTCAGCAGTAAAGTATATTGCGGTAATCCAAAATTAAAATAACTTTTTTTAAAAAGTGTACAACAAACAAAATGTTCCACGCTTAACTCGGAAGAACAATTACTGACTAGCACCCCCGAAGTACTATGCACGACTAGCATAGTTAAGCATGTTTTTAATTATCGGGAAAAAAGATAATACTTCATTGGGTGGCACCTTACTTTAACCAAGTGTTGACCGTAGAACAATGTACTATTGTAGAACAGTTCACAATGTGTCAAAACGTTCTCAATAAACTAGTGATAGAAAACAAAAACAACACATACTGCCGTATAGCAGCTGAACACGACATGATCGGGTGAACTTTAGTTAGACGTATTAACTGCATCACCAAACGTCCACGCATATCGGCAGCTTGCGGAAGCCTTGGTGTTATGGACTTAGTAATGTTTGTTTTGCAACAAGTCCCACTGACAGGTCGATCAGACTCGGGCTTTGGGACGGAAAAGAGCTCGACTTAATCTTCGCTTACACAAAAGCAACGACTGAACAACAGTTTGAAATGACTGCAATATAATAAAAGGCCTGTGGTCAGCTGGAAAACATTCAACCGGGAAGGACTGGTTTGTCAAAGTGATGTTAAGAGACTAAGCCAAGGCTGCGTCATGCACACTAACATCAGAAACGATCAGATCATTTTCAGTAACCCCAGACGATCACCGCCCCCACCCCGCCGCGGTGGAAGCAGAGCTAAGGCAAAGGGTAGCCGAGGAAGGGCGTGTGTTAACAAAGCCCAGACAACGTAAACCGATCTGCTACCTATGGAATTGTAAACAATGACCCGAGCAGCAAGGATCGAAGCACGACGCACGGGTAGATCATACCCGCTCTTCCGGCATCAACACCACGCCTCTAAACACAGACGTAAGAAGGAACAAACAAGAGCGAGCACGGCACCATACTAAACTCGCTACAAAACACAACGGCCCCGCCACCCTCAAGTACCTTGCTCGCTCTGGCCTCGGCAGTATGTGTTCAGAGTCTCTGTGCGTATGTGCACACCGCCCACCTTCATGAATTACACAACCCCAAGGGTGCCGCGTCCCCTCACTGCCCGTCCTGTTCGCGGCACTGTGGGAAGAAGAGGGGTGTATGGCCTCTCCCCTCCCCGGGGCTGCGCAACAAGAATGCTAAGGGTTCAGCAATGCTGAAACTGCGCCGACAACAGACTACTGGAGCCCACCCAAGCAGAGTAACACGGCACGAAGGCTGTACGTGCGCCTAGCAATTTCACTAGTTCTTTAATAGGGTGTGGGGTCATGCCAATCTCGGGTTAGATGGGCTTTCCGCACATTGCATGGTATAGGGGCCCGGGCCCTTTACTTGGATCCCCATCATATGTGGCCCAGAGGTGAGATATGGCCCTACTCTAAACGTATCCAACGTCTACTGAAGCAATAAACACCACTTTAACAAGGGGTAAGTAAATCCTCCAACAATCCTGCGCATTTACCTAACTGCAGGAGTCAATCAAAACCATCTCCAAAGCCCGGATTTTAAAAGTTTCAGGCAACACTAACCTGCAACATATGAAACAAATCATGGTCACAAAACAGGTGAAGACGAGAAGGAATCTGTGACCAATGATTTTCAAAGAAGTGGAGGCAACTCGTTTTATGCCCAGGACAACAAAGCGGAGGTGAAATGCACGTGAGGTTAAATAAGACCCTTCTAAAATGGGTTGCTTTGTGCGTTCCAGTAGATGCATAGCTATCAACTACATGGATATATTCCAACAGAGGGTTCTGGGAGACTTCTGACAAACGAGAATTAATCTAGATATATGTGGAATGTCACTCAGAACCCCAATGTGAAATGTACATTGTAGCTTAAATCTATCCAACAACAAGGTTGTGTATGCCCGTTTGACCCCCTTGCACTCACTGTAAACTGTGTATTGTGGCAGTATGAGGGAATTATACAACATAAATATTACCAGTTTCCTTCTACCCTTACCCCAAGACGCCTTCCCAAAAAAAAAATAGAAGGAAAAAAAGCAATGCAGAGCAAATGCTGCATTCCCCTGCCATGATGTCACAGCAGTTCATTATGAATTCCATACCCTCTGCCAGGACATAACAGTAGTTGGCTACAACATTCAGAAAGCCAAGTCGTTTCTAATAGCTTCTTTGCACAACATACCAAACGCAACACTGAGGGCAAAAAAAAAAAATGCACGCACTCATCAGTTGGTACACATTTCGATAAAACCTCAACCCTCCTCGCAGTGTACTCCCACAAACTCTAGACCTGTGTGTGTGGACCTAGCAACCAGAGTTATAACTCGGAACGACCGAGGCGTTTACACTTATATACAGACACACACTCTCTCTCTCTCTCTCTCTCTGTTAACCCATTCTTGTCAAAACATTCGGTCAAAACATTCGTATTACAAGAGCACAGACTATTATACGTTCAGAGCCATAACGGATGTGTTACATTTAACACCATCAAAAGACAGGGAGACATTACCATTTCCCTTGCAGCTACAACTCCTACCTAGAGCTCAGTTCGGTCTTTAGTCTCACACTGTATAGTCAACGACTGTCTCATCAAATAAACCACCATTTAATATCCATGAATACAATAATTAACCACCACGAAGCGTCCTACTTATGTGGAGCGTAAAGACATCAACTATACTTCTAAGCAGATATTGAGTCCATCAACTATACTTATAAGCAGATATTGAGTCTGCCAGCAAAGCTTCAACACGCCCCAGCTGTGAACTATTAAGGCGCCACACTAGCTTATATCTAGGGGAGTGCATACAAGCTTTGGTTCTGCTCACCTTCATACACAATTAGGATGTGCAGCGTCCAAGGCTGAGGCGGACATGCGATCGCCTGGCAAGGCAGCCACGGCATCCTCAGCGCGCCCCGGAGCCCGCGGCCACAGCCATCTTGTGCTGGTGGGGGAAGCGGCGGCGCTGGCCGGGCCTCCGATCGCTCATCGCCCCCCCGGAGTTCGCCCTAACGGCTTCTCGTAAGGCAGGGCCGGGATTCCATGGTTTGTGCGCGGGATCGGGCTTTGACAGCCCTCCACCGCCTCCAGCCGCTGCTCTCCGATCCTAATATGTCGCTCACCCTCAGGCGAGGCCTGATAGCCGATGCCAGAAACAATCCAACCGCACGGAAAGAGAGAGAGATCTGAATGCTCATGGAATCCGACGATAATGTCCAAGGAGAAGCAGTTCATACCAGATTCAATCCAACTGTTTCGTCACTAACATGGAAGAAGGCCAATCGCTATTAGCCAATAACAGGGACAGGACTAAGCTGCAACTATATCTTTCGCTTTAAGGAATGTAGCGGCCTTTTAGAATTCTTTGTCAAGACACGTAGGCTAGGAGTAGGATTCATGCTTTCGCTCAACTTTACTGTTCTAGCAGCAAAGATAGGATGAAGAACATTTTGAAGAAAAAAAATGAAATATACTAAGTTCGCAGCACAAAATTGGAAACGACCATCACGATTAATCCCACAGTTACTAACGTTTACTAGAGTAATAATTCCATTAAAGACATGGAGGCAAAGTTTTATTCTTTCCCTTTTTTTACTGATGGCTCCAGCAGCCTTTATACAAATAAACAACAATATACAAGGGAAGAATTCAGATTTTCATTACTACATAGATGCCAACATTCAGATGCACCTGGGAGGTAGATTTCCACAGGAAATTCGGGAGACGTAGATTTCCCCATAGGAATGCATTGGGACTACAGTTATTTTAGGCAGTTGCCCATTTTCACAGAAAAATCGTGAGGCTCCCACCTAAATCGGGAGGGTTGGCATGTATGCTACTATCAGAAAGTCATAATACTATTAAAGACACAGAGGCAAAGGATTATGCTCTTCTCTACTATTTACTTCTCAAGCAGCTTCTTCACAAAATTATTTTTAAACTCACAAGTAAAAACTACAATAACCATGAACAACCAGTCCTTTTTGTAGTTTAGGCTTAGTGGGGTGAAAAAGTCCATGTGACCCTGCCAGCCAATCCCAGTCCATCTGCATCTATACCACCCCTGAATGGCTAGCTCCCTTCCTCTTTCTTTTGCTGTCATCAACTGAAAATGGCGTTCCAACCAGTAAACGCTTCCAACCATAAACGTATCCTGCTACATCATGACTCCGCTGGCCTGGCCCTAGCACCTGCAAGGCAACCAGAGCATACGATATTGACTAGAGCCAAACCTTGGGCGGGCAATCGCACCATAAAGACTGTCGTGCTAAAACCATTCATACTGCTCCCATGCGCACTCTACGCAATTGCTTGGGTGGGATAATCCTTCGCCTCTGTGTCTTTGATAGAATTATGACTTGTTACAATAGTAGGGAAAATCTAAATTCTTTGTCAAGACCGCAGGCTCAGATTATGCTTGTTTAAAGCTTACCATCAACGTCAACACCTGCTCAATTGGCCTAAAGTAAAAGGTCTTAAAGACGGATTCGTTGGGCCAGTCGGCCGCCTTCATGATGTCCTCCAAGTGCGCACCTATGCTTTGGAGGCCATGGCCCCTCTTGCAGGGCCGTCACGAGGAGGGTGCAGGGGGGGCAAACTGCCCCGGGCCTCGCGCTTGCTGGGGGCCTCGCGGCCCCCTCTCCTAAGTGGAAGGCAGCACAATCTCCCGTGTCCTTTATTCACACGGGGGACTGTGCTGCCCCTGCAATGATTTTGCTGTTTCTTGTGAAGCCGTTTGGCTCCGCAACAAACAGCAAAATAATGGGAGACAGCAGGGCTCAGAAGTGAGCTCTGCTGCCTCCCGTCATTCAGCTGAAAACGTGGACACGCTGACTGACAAGGGAGGACTCCTCTCCTGTCAGTCAGTGTGTTCACGTTGCTCAGCGTGACCACACTGACTGACAGGAGAGGAGTCCTCTCTTGTCAGTCAGTGTGTTCATGTTGTCAGTGTGACCACGCTGACTGATGGGAGAGGAGTTCTCTCTCGTCAGTCAGTGTGTTCAGGTTGCTCAGCGTGACCACACTGACTGACAGGAGAGGAATTCTCTCTTGTCAGTCAGTGTGTTCATGTTGTCAGTGTGACCACGCTGACTGATGGGAGAGGAGTTCTCTCTTGTCAGTCAGTGTGTTCATGTTGTCAGTGTGACCACACTGACTGATGGGAGAGGACTCCTCTCCTGTCAGTCAGTATGTTCATGTCAGCGTGATCATGCTGACTGACAGGAGAGGAGTTTTCTCTTGTCAGTCAGTGTGTTCATGTTGTCAGTGTGACCACGCTGACTGATGGGAGAGGAGTTCTCTCTCGTCAGTCAGTGTTCACGTTGCTCAGCATGACCATGCTGACTGACAGGAGAGGAGTTCTCTCTTGTCAGTCAGTGTGTTATGTTGTCAGTGTGACCACACTGACTGATGGGAGAGGAGTTCTCTCTTGTCAGTCAGTGTGTTCACGTTGCTCAGCATGACCACGCTGACTGACAGGAGTGTTCTCCTGTCAGTCAGTGTGTTCATCTTGATTAGAGAGGACTCCTCGCTTGTCAGTCAGTGTGTTCACATTGCTCAGCGTGACCCCGCTGACTGATGGGAGAGGAGTTCTCTCTTGTCAGGCATCATGTCTACGTGTCGGCTGCGTGGATGCTTTTTAGGGTGCATGGAGATAAGGTAAGTGTTTTTTATTTTAAATTAAAAGTGTGTATGTGTATTTAAATTAAATTAGTATGTATATGTGTATGTATGTATGAATGCATGCGTGCATGTTGATGTTTGTGTCAATGCTGTGTTTGGTTTTATGTATACATGCATGTATGGAGTTGTGTAACTGGTGGTTGAATGCATGGGTGAAAGTGTTTTTTGTGAGTGTATTCAGCACCACCCCTAAATGTAGCCACCCTGGGGGCCACTTCATTAAGGGGTGGGCTCATGGCATCAGAGGTGCACCTAGGCTAAAATGTCAGGGGGGAAAGGGGACTAATATTTCAAATGTTGGGAGAGGTGCTAACGTCAGTAGCTGTGAGGAAGGGGCAAACTTCCTTCTGTGGGGGCACCTAAAATCTTTCCACTTTTCGAATGAGACTATTCTGGTGAAGCTTCAATGTTACAAGCAGCTACCTCTTGCCTTCATTTCTGAAACATCACACTTAAGGACTGCTGTGAGAATGAGATGTCTCATGTCACCACTTCCCTTCTAATCACTCCCCTAGCATGCAAGTGCTAACCCCACATCACAATTTCAATTACCTAAAAGTGTATGGATATGAATGCAGGTGCTAACAGTGAAATGACTTCTCATGGCCATGCTTATCCCTATGGCATTCTCACCCAGTCCCTGTCCTCTCCACCCAAAACAACTCCTCACTGGAACTCTTTGGGCTAGCTTTAAACATGGCTAGCCATCAAACTTTGCCCTCAATGTGCCTGCAAGTGTTTCCTCAAAGGAGTCTTCTAAGAGTTCATGACTTCATTGGAGTTGTAAACACATAACTGGTGTAATAAAAATGTCTTAATCAGGTCTGCCTTTGGCCACTCAATTTAAAAACACCCTGCATGTCTTTCGCTGAAATTCTTTTAAAAATAAGCATTGGCAAAGCCAACCGTTTTGGCTTATGTATAAGTATTAGGCATTTACGAGGCACTGCTATTAGCTGCTCAGGTACTCAAACCATTTTGCACTGGCACTATCAATGGCCAGCTAATACCAATACAGAAGTGCCTTTGCCATGCCTACACAAATGCCCAAACTGTTAGCATTGCCAGTGCTCTTTTTGCTTTACCCTTGATGCACAGGACTATGCATCAAGGTTAAAGCAAACATACTACTTGGCTAAATTGGCCCACTTTGAATGTAGGCCAATCTAGCCAGTAATAACACTTATGGTACACAGTCAGCCTGGATATACTTTCTGTGGCATGGCATTTTTACTGGTTGGGAATCCGTACATGGTAATAATGGCAAATATTGATGCAGCCTGCTTCAACATAATTAGAACAACCAGCATGAATATATGTTTATACTAGCATATCCCGTGTGGAAAGGCGGCATGAAATGTATTGGAAAATGTTCCTATGCACAATTTGTGATTTGCAACTATTGGGAATTTCCATGTGCTTCCATACAAAACCAATTGCAAACTGTGTGTATTTCTACCCAATTTTGCAAAGAAAGTGCTATAAAATGCATACTTTTAACCCAATGTTTCAAACATTTTCTTGGGAGTGAGAACCCCCCACCCCCCCCCCGCCCCCTCAAGCCACCCTTTGGTTTGGGCTCCCTCACTGTGCTCTGTTGATCCTGACTAATTGGAACAAACATTTAAGCCTCTTAAGTTCAGAAATGTACCAGCCTCCACTGTACATAATTTGTCACTGTGTATGATGTGTGTTTTAATGCGCAAACAGGGGCACGGTGCTGCTTAATTATATGATATGGCATTTATAACGTGCCTGTACGCAAGTGTTTCTAGGCGCGACAAGGCAAGGAGGGAGAAACAAAAGAGTAGGACAAAACACAGATCTTACTAGGCCTTATGTCATTCAGATCGTACAAGAGCAGGGAATGGGGAGGGGAGAAGTGCCGAGGGTGGGGTAGGTTGCAGAAGTGCAGGAACAAAGTAGAAACAAGAGTGCAGCCAACTGGTGGCAAGTGTGAGTACTCATAAGTGTAGCCAACGGGGGGACAATACGAGCAAGAGCGGGGACTGTAGGGTTACAGATACAGACCACAAGTGCAGGGGAGCCAAGAGGCAGTGCGGGATTGCAATAGGACGTACAGGCAGGGACCTGGGCCCGAATTCAGAGCTTGACCAGGTGACCAGTGCATGGATCAGGCAGGTGATCAGCAAGGGAGAGGAAGAAAGAAGGCAGAAGCAAATAAACAGGTCTTGAGGTGCTTCCGGAACCGGAGATGGTGCTCCTCGTTTTTAGCGAGGCAGGGAGGCTGTTTCCAGAGGGAGGCCCCAGCCGAAGAAAGAGATCTGCCCTCAACTCTTTGCTTGGAAAAGTGATTGACCCTCAGAGAATTGGAGGTGGCGCAGTGGAGAGCTCATGCCATCTTATATATATTTATTCATATGATAAAAAAGTTAGTCTGGCATGAACCTTTCTTCAGTAGAGAAAGTAGTAATAAACCATATTTGGGATCCTGCACACAAACTCAAGGGTAGGTTTCTCAAGTCTCCTGTGTGCGGATATGCCGCCGCTGGCCGAGTGCAAAAAACTGTAAGGGGGCCTCACCAAATGTTTTGACCCGGGCCTCACCACATCTTCTGACAGCCCTGCCCTCTTGTCGAGTGGGCTCTGCAAGCCTGAATGTCGATGTCTGCCTGCTGCATTCACCAGCGCACCCATCTAGCGAGAATGGCTGCAGAGGCGGCTGTAAAAGGCTTCCATATAGCTAATAATAGGCAGGACTGGTCACAAGGCCTGAATTGAGCCATCATAGGCTTGTACCCTACCATGCACTTCACTGGACACATCTTTGGTTGGTCTGGGAAAGCTGGATACATCACTGCTTTGATCCTGGTTTTGGTTCTCTTGGTGACGTGAAAAGTCACTCCTGATGGTGAGAAAGACGTGTTATCGACCTTCAAAGCTGTAACATCTGATGTCCTCTTGCATGAAATGAGACAGAGCAATGTCAGGAGTTTGGCTGAGAGGGCCTTGTGCGACAAAGCCTAATTCGCTGGCCAAGACTGAAAGAGTCACAGCACTCTGTCCACGTCCCACACTTGGGAGTACTTAGGAGCTGGGGGCTTCAAGAGCCTGACTCCCTTGAGCAACCTGCACACTAGAGAATTTTCCCCAATGGAAAGACCCTCCGCTCACGCATGCCTGGCTGCTATGGCTGACCGTGCCGTATTGACTGTCTGATAAGCTTTACTTTAGGCTGCCAGCATGACCAAAAAATTTAGCCAGTGCACTACATCCGCTCTAGCAGGATGGATGTCCTGAGCCAGGCACCAGCTACACCAAATCCCCTAGGCAACCTTGTAAGCTTTCTTCGTCCCTGGGGCCCAGGATTCCCTGATGAACTGTTCAACTTTGCCCGAAAAAACCTGGCAGGCACCAGGCTCTCCGGAAATCATCCAGGCATCAATTTCAGGCTTCCCGCCAGAACCAGTGGATGCCTCTTGTCTGCTGGGCCCCAGGCTACTTGAGGGAGCGATATGGGGGCTGGCAAGAGAGCTCTAGCAGACTTGGAAACCAGGCTTGTCCTTTCCAATCTGGTGTAATGAGCACTAGCTTTGCTTTCTGCTTCCTTGCTTGAGCTAATGTCCGCATTATCAATGCGAATGGTGGGAAAGCATACTCCATGCTGGGCCCCCACGCCTGAATGAATGCAGCCATCGCAGCCGCCTCCCTATCTGGTCTCCAACTGTAAAACTGCCAGAGTTGCTTGCTGAGCCTGGAGGCAAACAAGTCCATCAGACAGGGACACCATCAGGCCATGATTTCGAGGAACACTTCCGGGTCCACCTGCCAACTGCTTGAATCCCGTAGAAACCTTGAGTTCCAATCAGCTACTACATTATGTAGCCCCCGGGAGATATTCTGCTGTCATGCTGATGTTGTTTCTGAGGCACAAGTGCCAGAAATCATTTGCTAGCTCCGCTAGCCTCCTGGACCTCATCCCGCCCAGCCCGTTGAGGTACCGGACTATCAAAATGTAATCCATCTTGAGCAGCATGCTACAGTGTGTCCTCTCCTCAGTTCAGCACCTTACTGCGAATGAGCCTAACAGTAACTCCAGGTAGTTGATGTAGAGGCTAAGTTCCTCTCCTTCCGGTTGTCATCTCCCCGCATCATGGTGCCCAGCCTCATCGCTGGCATCCCATTCTATGACTAGGTCTGGGGAGGATCTGAAAATCCATCTCTCCAGTTTCCAAGCATTCATGTGATGATAACACCAGGACAGTTCCGTCCTGGCTTCCGTGGTGAGCGGGACTCTGTTCGTAAGAGAGCCCCTTCCGGAGATGCTGGATTTTGAAGTGCAGCAATGCTTGGTAGTGGAGAGGACTGGGAAATATCACCTGAATGGACGAGGCAAAGCGCCCCACCAGTTCCCTGAGGGATTCTCGGTACTCTGAATTGAATAATTTTATCTCCTTTCTGATTGAGTTGACCTTCGCCAGGGGCAGGCTGAGCACTCCTAACATGGAATCCACCATGAATGTGGGCTTGTTCGCCCCTTTTAATGTATTTATTTATTTTCATTTTAGTGTTTTTTTATAACACGCTTAATACCCGAGTTCGGTATCTAAGCCCGGATCCGGGTTTCAAACCTCTGTTGCTCAGTGTGATCTTGATTCCAAGAACAACACATTGCTCCTGTGCTATCCTACGTTCCCTCATGTCACTGTATGGGAGGCTGTCCTTACTTAAGATGGTGGTGGACCCTAAATTGTTCTATTACTTTAGCACTATTCTGATATGGCCCGGTAGATTTATTTTTTCTAAACTTAGATCCCTTGCTATTAGGATTGGCAGAACCTTATCATAAAGGATGCCTGGCGGCGCCCAACTTCAAACTATATTATATAGTAGCACAGGCATAATATGCCAGACTCTGGTATTCCAACTTACTGAGCCCGATACACTGTGCACTGGAATCATTTAGTGCGGCATATTAGATCAGTCATCCTTGGAGACCGTCATATAGATTCCTGTACTTTTGATCCAGTCTGCGCCACAGTGAACGCGCGGTCAAGGATGTTTAAAGAGTTAGCTGTAAATACTCCGCACTGCAGAGTGATCCCTTTGTGGAATTGCCCGGGACTCACCCCCCCCCAACATACGATTTCGATATCCACAGAGCATGCAACGCTGAGGGGTGCATGGTGCTACGTGACTTGTTCCCAGAAGGGAGATTTGTAAAAGCAGAAGAGTTTGCAAAACAAGAAGAGTTTGCAGCGAAGTTTGGGAGGGGGGCCAATTAACACACTACAGTACTATAGGAGAATCGGAGTGGTTCGCCGTTGATGGCTACCGTTCCCATGGGAACTAGACTCAAATTAATGTCTGGAGGTGGTGGTGACTACCGGTAACGCCAGAAGGATGGTTTCTAGTCTATATAAACTATGCTGGGAAGGGCAGACTTCTTCAAACAGGGAGCCACAGTAGTGGGAGACAGTCTTAAACACTGAAATATACGATGACCAATAGAAGAGATGGTGCCAACTGACAAAAGAGTGCATTTCCACCTGATACAATCTGAGGTGTTGAATCAATTACATTACACTCCAGTGCGGATTTCCAGGTTTTCGCCAAATGTCAGTGATGAATGTGTGAAGTGTGGAGGCGCGGAAGCAGACTCTTTTCATATGTATTGGGGCTGCCCATTGATAGCTCAATTTTGGTAAGAAGTGGCAGAGGCACTGTATGATATAGTGCAGATAACTACTGTGCTCTCCCGGGGGATATTGGTAAAGTCTCTGTTCTAGTGTGCAGATTCTTTAAACAAAGTTGTTTAATTGGCAAACAATGTATATTGAAATACTGGAAATCTAAAGTTGCCCCCATGTGAGCAGAATGGCTTAAGACATTAACATTTGTAAATGAGCTAGAGGAGGGGTACACTGCAATGGTCACACCCAGGTGCAGACCAAATGACATTTGAGGCCATTCTGAGACATTCTAGCAGGGACCAACAGAGGGTAGAGTGGTGATCCAGAAAACGATCTCTAGGGTGTTGTAAGATCTCAGTGTAAAGGAAGAATAACATGATTAGAACGGTTAGTCAAGACGATGGGACAGGGGAGGGGGTGGGAGGGGAAGTTGTTAGGGGAGTGGGGGGGGGGTTTTAAGTACTGCAATAGAAACCTGCACAGTCTTTTGTGGTGTACTGGCTGAACGTGCATGTTTGCTCACTGAATGGAGAACTGTTTAAGAAAATGCAAATAAAGAAAGTTAAAAAGAAAATAAATAAAAACATGATTAGAACTATTGTGTTGATATGAATAATGAATGCCAATCTCATACGTTGTACCAAGAATGTGTTATGGCTGGATTCCTGGGCCTTGTAACATCTCTGTCTACATGTTAAATACACATTTAAAAAAAAAAAGGAATCCACCACAAAGCCCAGGAATTCCATGGACTGAGACGGGTCTACCTCTGACTTGTCCCAGTTTATCAGGAATCCTAAATCTTGGAGAAGCGCGACTGTGTACGCCACCTGCTCCTGTAACAGATGCTTGTACTGACACATTAGGCACTCGTGGTCCAGGTAGATAATGAGCCTGATTCCCTGCTCTCTCAGCCCGGACACGACTGGATTCATTACCTTGGTAAAAGACCACAGTACCGAAGCTAGCTCGAACCGGAGACAGGTTATCTCCCACCTCTTGCCGAACCAGAGAAACTGTAGAAAGCAGTAGAACTGCTGCACTATGGGCACAGTGAGGTAAGCGTCCTTCAGATCTATCCTTGCAAGCCAATCTCCATTCTGAAGGATATCTTGCAGAAGGTGGATGCCCTCCATCTTGAAGTGATGATACACCAAGAACGTATTGAGGTTCCTCAAATTGATCACCGACCGGAGCTTGGCCTTGCGCTTCACCAGGAACATATTGCTCACAAATGAGCTTGGGCTGGCTACTGTTGGTGCAATCGCCCCCTTGTGAAGCAATTGCACGATCTCTTCCCCTAGCAGACGCTAATCTTCCGCTGTGAACGCTAAGGGCCTGGGAAAACACGCTTGCATGGGCTGCTGATAGAACTCAAGCAGAAACCTTGTACCGCCTGAAGCACCATGCGTCTTTGATGATCTCTAACCATTTCTCTGTGCACTTTGCCAGTCTGCCCCCGACTGGTGGGAGATTCATGCTTGTAAGGATGCTGCATAGCCAGCAGTCTCACCAGAATTTGCAGGTTGCTGCTTCCCACCGTGGCTCCATCCTCTTCCTTTCCCCCTCCCCCTGGACAGGAAGAAGGGGTTTGGCTTCCGCTCCTCCTGGTCATGACAGCTTCTCCTGGGGGGACCCTGTATCCGGAGGAACGGCTAGCAGACCAGCCCCTCCTCTGCCACCCATGCCAAAAACTCCAGCCCAGAAGACCCTCTTGAGAGACAACTGTGCTTTGTAGAGGGCAGTAAATGTGTTAACGAATGTACTCATGTCTTTGATAAAGAAGTCGCTGAATAGCTACCCCTTTGCAGCTCCTGCTGTTTCCGATGATGCCAGGTCCCCCAGTTTCAAGTTGATTTTGACCAGGATTGACCACTTGTGATCAGTGGCCAGGTCATAGTTGGCGTTCCCCAGGAGGAAAATCCCTGTTGCGCCGAGCCCGAGAGCACCTCAGGGTCAACAGCTTGCTGCTGTTGCTTAGCATCCTCTGCCAGTTGCCACATCTTTGCCAGGAGTCTGACCAAGTCCAAAACCTTATCCTGGCATTCACTCCAGGACAGGTCGATACCTCTCTTGATGTCTCTCCCAAAGCTCCCTATGAACGAGAGCATGCGCTCATCGATTTCAGGCATCTCAGCCACTTTGTTTGGCAATCAAGGTCGAGGGCACTCAGCCCTGAGCTTGTTGCCGGCCTCTTTGTCTAAAGGGATGCGAAGCCGCTTCCCCAGATAGACCGCTATCCTCTCTGGCGGCACCCACTCCACCAACCTCGTGTGGACGAGGCTATCAAACAGGTCGTCATCCTCCCCTGACCTCCTGCTTTTCTTTGAGGCTTTCCTCAGCCTCCCTGCGTCTAATGACTGATCTTCCCTCTCAACATAACTTTCATCAGAGGGGTCTGCCCAGTTGTCCTCATCTTGGGTGTCTGAGCGGGAGGTATATTTTCACCAGCCTCGGCCTCTGCTGTCCCAGGACCTTGCTCACTTGTGATCTCACCTGAGCGGGGAGCCTAGAGGGGTCCGGGCACTCCTGGCCCTGCAGGCTTTGGGTCTTCCCCTTCTCTTAAAGTCCCTGATCTCCTGCATGCCTTGGGAGAAGGTATACAATCATCCAAAATATCCCGCCGCTTGCTGATTGGCCCTAAATCGGCGCAGACTTCCATCTGCATAATTTTCCCCATGGAAGGTTGCAGGTGCCGGCTGCAGTGTGCCTCGTCTGTCTCCTCTGCTCCCTGTGGCTCATTGTGTTATTGCCGGCAATGGGCTTGATCACAGGTAACTTGGGCCTGTTCCGTTAGAAAACACTAGCAACACTGCTAGAATGTGTTTAGTGAGGCAGGAGAATAAGGTCTGGGCCTCTGTAAACAGTTTTGCTTGGGCCTGTGCTCATACATGCCATGGCTGTGTGGACTGAGGCTATGATGGGACCGAGCCCACGCTCGTTACTGAGGAGATTTTTTGAATGCGGTTGGCCCCAGGTGGTACTGCGGCTCATAAAGCAAGTCTGTTTATTAACTTGTCTCTGCAGTGCCGGCTGTCGCTGTGGGTGGAAGGTCGCCAGTGCCGCTGTCAGGTGCTTTATACTGGAGGCGAGGATCGGAATCGGGTATTCCCGATTGAAAGTCTCTGACTCTGCACAACCTCGACGTCCTCGCTGGTAAGGTCCACAGAAAATAATTTAAGGTGCGCAGAAGTGTGCAGGCAAGCTCCGGAACCAGAGTTCCCATTGTGCTTGCCTGCGGGCCTCCGTGAAGTCTGCCCCTACAGAGTTGAGTGATGGAATGCCGGAACCGGAGGCCCCGTTGCACAGAATATCTTTCAGAATGTTCCGCCTCATGCGTGTGGCGCTGTTGCAGCTGCGCTCCGCCCTAACACCAAACGCTTGCTCTAAGACAAATAATAACCACATTCCTCATTATAAGTTTGCCAAACTGGTAACAATGGTGCCGGTAAGCTACAGACAACGTTGTTACCGGACCGGCATACTCAAGAGTTCTGCGAGCAGGTACCTTTTAGCCTGCCAGGTCAGACCTGGCAGGCAGAACGGCACCCGCTCGCAGACCTTGATGATAGCACCGGCACCATTCATGAATGGTGCAGGTGCTACCGTCCTCCCCATTCCCATCGAGTCCAATGAGTCAATGGGGAATAACCGGGACCGCCAGGGCTGTAATGCACCGGAAAGTCCCCATTACCGTGCGCTGAAAAAAAATGGTCTCCGGCGGAAGCCAAGGCATTTTTACCGGCGCGGCTACCGCCGGACTCATAATGAGGCCCAAAGTCTCTAAGGCAATGACGTTCACACGCACCCCCACATAACAGAGAAAAGTAAAAGCAACTTATCTGCTGCTCGAGCAGTAAGAAAGAGGAAGAGAGCTAGCCATTCAGGGGTGGTATAGATGCAGATGGACTGAGATTGGCTGGTAGGGTCACATGAACCTTTTCACCCTACCAAGCCTAATCTACAAGAAGGACTGGTTGTTCATGGTTCTTGTCGTTTTTACTTGTGTGTTTAAAAGTAATTTTGTAAAGAAGCTGCTCGAGAAGTAAAGAGTAGAGAAGAGCAGGTTTGACATAGAACTACACTTTGCTAGCCAGTTTAGTCTCTGAACTTAAAAAAACTCAATGTGCTTGTGCATGTCACAGTCTACCAATCATGCCCTCTCTACGTTATCGCTTAAATCCTCCTCACAACATCCTCTTCTGCTGCCTCGCTGCAGCCACTTGTTGAAATGATTCACCTTAACTGCTGATAAAACGAAACTCGAACTTCGAACACGTCTTCAAAACTTGCAACTGCCACGTAACTTCATACCTGGTGGCACTCAGGAGCCCATCTGCGTAGTGTCTGAACCTGCATGGATGAATGAGAGAGACCACAACCAACTTTCAGGCTAATCGTGGGTGGACAGTCGCTGTGCTGTTTCGCTTCCTGACTGTGCCTCTTGCGCATGCAGTGTCCTGTTTTTTGCCCTACAGCACCCTTTCCTACACAGAACTGCGCGATCAAATGGGTGGGATAATACTTTGCCTCTGTGTGTTTAATAGAATTATGACTTTCCTGAACGTTACTATGGAAAATCGGAATTCTAAGTCAAGAGCTGGAGGCTTGTATTATGCGTGTTCAAAGCTTACTTACCACCAACAAAGCCACTTGCTCGACAGGCTTAAAATAAAAACTCTTGAAAGTAGACTTATTCGACCAGTCTGCGGCCGTGAGAATGTCCTGTAGTTGAGCACCACCGGCAAAGGCTTTAGACGCCATGGCTGCTTTCGCAGAATCGACCCCAAAAATCGAGGTATCTATCCCTACTTCCTGCATCCCCCAACTCACCCATCTGGCTAGGGTTGAAGAGGTAACCAACCGCTTTGAATAGCTCATGGAGTGTGATGAAAAGGTTGCCCTCCCCTGTTGACCTGATAGGTGCCGTTTGCCTCTCGTACGCCTTTAGGCATCTGACCCGACAGAGTTTAGGCTGTTCTGGAAAAGCCAGAAAAGTAGCTGTTTTGATGGATGTTTTGGTCCTGCACCTAACGTGAAAGGTGACTCGCTCTGGATAAAAATACTTGTTGTCCACTTCCAGAGCTCCTAAGTTTGCTACTCTTTTGCAAGATACTAAGCACAGTAGCAACATTAATTTCGCTGAGATAGTCTTCCTGGACAGGGCATTATTTTCCGGCCAACTTAGGAAAAGTTGGAGGACATAGTTTGCTTCCCACATATGAGAGTACTTCGGTGTCGGAGGCCAGATGGCTTTCACTCCTTGAAGCAACCGAACCTCTAGGGCATGTTCGCCGGTCAGGGCATTGTCGATCTGGTCATGCCCCATGGAAATGGCAGACCTAAAAGTGTTCACTGTCCGGTAGGCTTTGCCTTGCGTTGCGAGACTAGCCAGGATATTTCCTATATGAAATACATCCGATGTGGTGGGATGCATGTTCCTAGCCACACACTAGCTGTGCCATCTGCGCCAAGCTGGCCTGTAGGAGTTGGCTGTCTTGGGTGCCCAGGATTCTCTGATGAGGCACTCAGCCTCTACGGATAGTCCCTGCTTTCACCAGGTACTCCTAGCAGTATGTCCGGCAGCAGAAGCAGAGTCTCGCAGGAGAGTTCCAGCAGGTCCAAGAACCACGCTTGACTCTTCCAGGCTGGCGTCACTAACACCAGCCTCACTTTCCGCTGTCTCGCATGTGCCAGTGTCCCTGCAATCATGGTGAACGGAGGAAAGGCCTAGTTCCTCTGAGGGCCCCACTACTGTAGGAAAGCCTACGTGGCTGCTGCCTCCAGCTGAAGAACCGCACCAGCTGGCGGTTCAGCCTGGATGCAAACAAATCTGTCTGGCAAAGACCGGTCCTCTGCATGAGGGCACGGAAGATAACTTTGTCCAGCTTTCAGTCGTTGGAGTCTTTGAGGTGTCTGGAGTTCCAGTCCGCTATTTGATTGGACACTCCTTGGAGGTACTCCTCAGTGATGCTGAGATCCCTCTCCAAGCAGAAAATACTGAAATCCTTGCCTAGTTCCACCATTCACCTGGATGTCATCCCCCCTAGGCGGTTGATGTACCAGACTGCTGAAATGTCAATTTTCAGCAGGATGCAGCATTGGACTCTGTGCTGGGATAGGCACTTGATTGCAAAAGATCCAGCTAGAAGTTCCAGGTAGTTGATGTGAAGCCTGGACTCCTCCAGGGACCACCGTCTCCCAGTGGTCGGATCCCCTGCAGCGAGCTACACAGCCCCTGCGTCTGGCATCCGACTCTATGAAAAGATCCAGAGTGCAGCCAATAATGGCCCTTCCGTTCCATGCTTCCATGTGTCTGAGCCACCAGTTGAGCTCTGCCTTGGCTTCTTCTGACATGGGGACCAGCTTCTCGTATGGCCATACCTGTCTGAGGAACAGGAACTTGAGCTGTTAAAGGGCATGGTAATGGAGGGGCCCCAGAAAAATTGCCTGTATGGACAAGGCACCCCACTAACCTTGACAGTTGTCTGAGAGAAATCGCTAGGATTGATCGGATTTCTTTCTTTATGTCACTGACCTTCGAGAAAGGTAGGCTCAGTGTCCCTGCCAGGGAGCCTATGACAAATCCCAGGAATTCCATTCTCTGCTGTGGCTTGATCTCTGATTTCTCCCAGTTGACGAGAAAGACCAGAGATTCCAGGAGCTCTGACGTGAGGAATACGTGCTCACGCAGCATTTCCGTATTCTGTGCCATGCCGCATGGGTCATCGAGGTATACTATCATACGTACACCTAGCTTTGCTACTACCAGCCCGAGGAGCTTGGTGAAACACCAAGGTGCTGAGGTTGGACGGAAGGGGAGGCAGGTGAACTCCCACTTCTGGCCCTGCCAAAGGAATTGCAGGAACCGCCAGTGTGATTCATGGATGGGGCCCGCTCGATAGGCATCTCTCAGGTCTAAGTGAGCCAGCCAGTCTCCCTTCTGAAGGATATCTCTGAGAAGGTGGATGCCTTCCATCTTGAAATGATAGTATGCTAGGAAAACATTCAGCCCTCTGAGATCGATCACCGGCCTGAATTTCAGCTTCCCCTTTACTAGAAAAACATTGCTCAGGAAACCCTGTTCTCTTTCAACCGCTGGCCTTATCGCCTTTTTCCTTAGAAGCTCTCTTAGCTCCTTGTCAAAGAGGACCTGATCTGCATCGGAGATTACGCCAGGGAGAGGTGGTTTTGCTTGCGCTGGCGCCTACAAAAAGTCAAGCCAGTATCCTTGCACAGTATCTAAGACCCATGAGTCCGCTGTAAGCTCCTGCCAAGCCTGAGCATGCGCTGCTAGCCTGCCCCAATGGGCGAGATCGTGCTGCTTGCTGCTGAGCTGGCGACTTGCAGTCTCACCTGCGATAGCATCCTGTGTCCTGTTGCTGCCGTGCCATCCTCAACCTCTGCTCCGCCCGCGGGTGGGGAAGAATGGGTTGGGTCTGCTGTCCTCTTGACACCAGCTACAGCTTCTATAGTGCCTTTGGCTCACTCTGCGGCTGGCCGAGCGGCCCCAGCCTCTGCCAGCCCTGGTGAAAACCCGATGGGCAAAGGTACTCATGAATTTCGACATGTCCTTTACTTAATTATCACTGAAGAGTAGTTCTTCGGCCGCTGACACAGTTTCAGAAGATGCCAGTTCACCCAGATTGGGGTCAATCTTGACTAGGATGGAACATCAAAGTTCTGCGGCAATGGCACAGATCGCACTGCCTAATAGGCACACTGCTCGCTGCGCCCATCTTGCCAGGATGTTAGGGCTGATGGCTTCTCCTCCTTTTGCCTCTTCTGCCATCTGAAGGATTTTGGCGAGAGGGCACACCGTGTCCAGGACCATATCCTGGTATGCCCTCCACGAGCGAATGATGCCCTTCTTAATGTCTCTGGCATATTTTGCCATAAAAGTCATGCATACAAGGATTTACCTCAGGTGTTTCTGCCACCATGTCCACAAGCGATGGTCTGGGGCATTCCACCCTCAACTTACTTCTTGCCTCCTTATTGAGGGGCGTACACAGGCGTTTGCACAAATAGTTGGCCACTTTCGCTGATGGATCTCACTCAACGGACCCAGGGGGGAGTAAGGCATCCGGTGTCAAACGGTTCCACCAGCTCCTCACCTGAGTCTTCGGTGGAAGTATGTGGAGATGAGACTGTAAGGGATTTTGGTTTTCCCTTCTTCTTCTTGGTAGTTTTTCTTCCCCTGTAGAGATAAGGCTTGTCACAAGGAGAAGCCACTATGCCTGACAGGTGATAGCCAAGGCAAGTCACTCACTCTCCGGAACACCCAGCCAGGGGAAAAAGCCTCTATGCACCAAAGAAACCCTGTAACAGACTCTGCTGTCTAGGACTGCTGTGATGGTAAAGGCATGCAGGATTGGGTGGGGCATATCCAAGATCTCTCAAATAGGTAGAGAGGCAGGCGAGCACAATAACACAGAAGGAAGACTGAGTATCGTAGAATATAGGCAGGAGAGAGAGAGTACAAACATCTGATGGAGACGGGAAGCAGCAGCAAGGTAGGTTAGAAACAGGGATGAACAGTGCCAGAAAAGCATGAAGACGGTAGAGGAGAGCAAGGGAGCATACCAAGGAGGAATCCAAAGAGGAAAAACTAATCGGAGCGTCTTACCCACAAGAAAGCAGAAAACTGGGGTTGCAACGCACCGCTGCAGAGATCTGGAATGTTGATAAACCTGGCATGGGCGACCATGATGGAAAAAGGCTAGAGCGATAGTTACTTTGCTGGAGCAGTGTAATGGCACGTTAATGGTGGCACATTCCTCTTTTGATCAGACGCCAGAAGGGCGAAGCCGTGACAGTATGCCCCCTCCTGTAACTGGAGGTGCCTGGCTTGCCTGGATGTAGGTGATGACATTTCCGAAGGAGTAGAGGTGCCTTGATGTACGAGCTAGGTTCCCAAGAATTCTCTGATTGAGGATACCCCTTCCAAGACACCGGGTATTGAAGGGATCCTTTGTGATAACGTGATTCGCAGATGTGGGATACTTCATATTCCTTGGTGTCAGCTGCAGTTGTTGTGCTGAATTTCTTCTTCTGTCGGGAGTAGGGATCGGGTATCCATGAGCGCAAAAAAAGGGGCATGAAAGACTGCATGTAACCTTCTAAGAGAAGTGGGTAGTTGTAACCGAAAGGCAACCGGATTGATCCTGGCCTTGATTCTGCAAGGACCAATGTATCTCGTTGACAACTTAGAAGGATGAATCCATCTTGGTAAATACCTTGTGGATAACCAAACCTTTGATCCTACTTACTATTCTGGTGTCTTGCTTCAAAGTTGGTCAGTCTGTAGTTTGTTCCTTCTTTTGCTGTCTTCAAGACTTCGGGCATGCCATCTTGTGAACATTGGATATACTAGTTAGTATGTAGTTCACTGAAGGTATCTTTGTGGGAGGACAGACACCAATTGGCAGAGAGCGAGGATGGAATCCATAGGTGTAATATTTTCTCTACGCCCCCATGCGCCTGTCTCTTTCTTTCTTCAGCAGCATAACAGAGAAGCGTCTTTGATTTTCATGTACCTGTCATCATAATCCTCACCATGTCTCAGGTATATTCTTCTGTTTGGAGATGGGATTAAATTCAAGTTTTTGGTGGAGAGACACATTGCAGACAGTCAACAGGAACAGTGAGCAGCGACGTTGGCGGTCTCTTCACTATGTTTATTGAGAAGAGGAGGAGCCCAGCAGCAAAACTCCCTCGCCTGGCAGAGCGTAGCAGAGTTTGCTGCGTTTACCGGCAGTCTTGTGAGTAGTGAACAATGAGCAGCAACATTGGCAGTCTCTTCACTGTGTTTATTGAGAAGAGGAGGAGCCCAGCAGCAAAACTCCCTCAGCTGATGGAGTGCAGCAGAGTTTGCTGAGTTTGCCGGTAGTCTGCGGCTAGAGCGGCTAGAGCGGGCCCCCCCCGTTGTATATGGGACACAAACTCTATAAACGGGATACTCAGGAGACCCGGCCCCCTCCGCTTGCAATGACTTTTAACAACATGTGCCAATCGAGAGCCCGAGAGGCACTAGAAGCAAGTGGAAAAGCGGATGCCGAAGATCTTGGCAAAACCTCAGCCCCTGATATTATCTCACCTTGGAAACGTCTGGTGCTAGAGACGTCAGTCTCTCCCTCGACTCAGCGCTCCCTGGCCCTCGCTCCTGCCCCTTGACGTTGCCGTAATGATTTCAGCCTGCACGGCTCTCTTTATAAATAGTTTGGGAACTGATCACCTGAGGGGCCAAACAGAAAACTGACAATGAATTGATCATGCCTCAGCCCCAGATTTGCATAAACTCCAAAATAAATGGGGTGACAGGTCGTGCTCGTCGAGCAGAGGAGGAAAAGTCGGCAGAGACAGCAAATCTTCTGCATAAGGGACTACACCTAACAGAAGCAACAGCTAACCTAGAAATGAATCAATACCAGGATATCCCGGCTGGCACCTTAGCCGAGGTGGCTAGTGAAACCTTGCAGAACATAGAGGATGTAGTGGGCACTACACCCTCTCAACAATGCAGAAAGATTGCAAACTGCACCCCAATATTGACCCCTCGACCTGGTGGGGCCGGGACAGAGGTGACGGTTTGCCGGCACCCAATCAGGGCAGAGGTGTCTCCAAGGTTGGTATTACAATCAAACTTTAATTTAACCCCTCTAACCAACCCGGGGTTATTTCCAAACGAGACATCGGTTGAAGAGGCCAATGACACGCAAAAAAGAGACATTAGCCTAGAGCTAATAAAGAAGACCAGGCCCAGATGTACTTTGCAAATCATGAACAAAACCAAAACAATCGTGGAAAACCTTACTATCACTACTGGAGAGATCAGCCCCAGGATGTTTGTAGCTAGCTCTGCCCTTTCACCTATGTCTAATTCAATTAAAAGACCGGACCATCTCCATTCTAAAGGGCATGCCCAGAGATCAACCTGGAACCCGACAGGGTTAACTTCGGGAGTATTACTGGATAAACAGACCTTTCATTACAATAAAAAAGGCCCTTAAATGAAAACTTGAATGTGCTAAAGTCAAGTTTTAGAGCCTCAAAGCAGATAGTCTCCCTAACAAGGCCCAGTGGAGAAATCCCAGACGCTGACCTTGTCGAAAATCTGGGAAACCTGGATACAGGTTTTCAGATTCAAACTGCGCAGCAGCCAAAAGGGCACTCAGTGAATTCAGTACCACAAAAAGAACAGGGCCAGATCGCTCTCTCCAGCGACATGGAGGCAGCTTATTCACTGTCCACGGCTAGAGAAAAACAAAAGGCATGTGCAAAATCAAATAAGCAGAACTCAGGAAAAGTGTTGAGTGACTCATCTACACAACTTTCAACTAAAAAGCAGTATGCTGACAGCAAACTAGCGTTTAAAAGACCTAGTTTGTCTTCCACCTCTGACGTCGACAAACTGGATGTAACCGAGGGAGCCAAACAAATCTACATCAACAGAACCAGATGGAATTGACTTTTTAGACAAATATGGCTATAATTCCACAAGGGGGAGTAACCAATGAATTGACAGCAAAATGATAGCTACATTATCTCTTACATTAGCACCATTCATGAAACTTCACGAGACCTTGAATGACCAAATCAAGGATAATACCACTGGCCTGGCCATGTTACATGCCAAAGTACTTTTTGTGGAGGGTTTTGTGACAGCATTGCAGAACAACCTGGAGACAAACGTAATGCAAACCACATAAATCATCCACAGCATCCTAGATTCGATAATTGAGGAAAAGGACAAATGACACATTGAAAAATCTACACCCCAGGCTAATTTTCAGCAGGTCTCCTACAAAACCACGAATCATGATACTTCATGAAAACAAAGTCCGAACTCCGTAACAAATACCAGTGGTCATAGGAAGGAAACACAGCCAATAGCCTTGCAAAAACGAATCTTGCGACTTCCAAGATGGCTGCCGGCACAGGGAGACGTGTGTGAGTCTTACTCCTGCCGGCACACACTAAAGCACCTCACTGAGCATCGATCCAGAGGGTACCTTATCCGAAAAATTGCAGGCAACCACGTCTAGAGACAGCGGACACGGTCTGAAGGGGAAATCGCCCCGTACGAGCGAACAAAGGCGTTGCAACTGGAGCGGAGCACCCCTCCCCCACAGGAGCAGCAGCGTGACCCACACGGCCCCTGGGAAGAGTGAGGCCGTGACGGGGACCGCAGGAGAAGTGGACTCGACCCTGCGGGTCATTGAATGGCGGCAAAGCGGCCCGAAGCCGGGCACAAGAACCAGCGAGTACGCGCCGGGAGATCCGCCCCTCCCCTCACAAGGAGAACCAGCGAGGCCTACTTCAAAGAGGGTGCTGACGGAGGTTGAGGGGAGCTCGAGGCTGGGATCCCAGCGCCCCAGCGTCTCCCATCGAAAGGAAAGCGGACAACACGCAGGGCGGAAGAACACCGCTCCCACTCCTGCGATGCGGACGAGGCGGGATACGCGGCGGAGGAGGGGCGCGGGAGAATGGTCTCAAGCACTGGCACAGATCCGCAGGGACTCCTGCGGCAGAGACGGGCACAATCGGACCGCAGGTGAGAGTCTCCCCTCCCCACCCTCCACCTCCTCATACCCCCGCAAAGACTCAGACACGGGTGGGAGACGCCCCCACACCCCACAGGGCAGCCGGACTAAGTCCAGACAGGCCCTGAGGCAACAGGGGGAAGATCCCCCCCACATCCGGCACTCAGGAATAATCAATGGAGGGGGGGTTGGGAGGGGAGGGGAGGGCCGGAGAGGACCGGAGAGGAAGGAACAGAGACTTTTGGCCCTAGAACCCACTACCACCAGGGAGAGCTCCGTACCCGGGGCCCCAAGAAGGCGGGAAGGTTCATAACCCACCACAGGACTACGGCATAATAACCGAAGCGGTTGACCGCCAAACGGGCCTTCCTCACCAACTCAGGAGGGGGTCCGCAGAGGCACCACCACAATCGGCGCCACACACAGACCTCGTAAAGAAGCAGAATAATCCTGACAAAACCACCGCACTGCTACTACTAAGGGGTTATGTCCAAGGCGAAAAGGAAAGGGAGGGCCCAACTGAACCCACAAGCACCCAAACAGGACTCGAGCATCTTATAAATGTGGGCGTCAGGTACCGCGGTGACCACAGGGTAAGATCGCAGGAAGATCCCATAACAGACTCCATCCATACTAACTCTGGCAACCAACCCCCGTCAAAGGACGATATGCACGCCTGGTTCGTGGAGCTGCAGGACAAATTCATGTCGACAGTACAGGACCAATTCGCTACAATAAGGAATGACATGAAGCAGGCAGTCCAAGACATAAAAGTAGATATAGCCAAACTGGAAGAAAGGACAGACACCCTAGAAAAAAATTGTACAAAATGCAGAAGACAAAGCACTACAGAACAGCGAAACTCAAGAACACTTAGTACGTTTAACCCACAACCTTGAAATCCAATGTGAAGATCTTGAAAACAAATCCCGCAGATCTATTATTTCGCATTAAAAATATGCCAGAGACCATTTTAGACAAGGACCTTAAGATTGCAGTACAGGAAGTGTTCAGAGACATCATCGAAGAAGCAGAGACTATAGGGATAGACCGCATACACAGAGTGGGCCCAAAACAAACTCGTGCACCCGGGGAAAGACCCAGAGATGTGCTGGCAGCTTTCTCCTCGTACCCGCAGAAAGTACATATCTTAAGGAGAGCGAGGCAGTTAGACCAAATAAGGATGAAAGGGGTGGACATCCAGCTATATCAAGACCTGGGAGCAGTGACACTCCTAAAGAGGAGAGAAATGGCCCCACTGATCAGGGAGTTGGTCATGAAAGAGATAAGGTACAAATGGACCTTCCCATTCGGCCTGTTGTTCGAGTGGGAGGGAAAGCAAAGGAGGGTGACTACCTGGGAAGAAGGGCTCCACATCATGGACATACAACCAGAGGAGGCAGCCAGCGGAGGCAACAAAGCAAAGGGGGATCCGCAAAAAAGGCCCAGAGGATGGGAAGTGGCTAGGCAAAAAAAGAAACGGAATGGAAGGGGGAACTCCTAGCTGGCATCAGCGGAAAAGACGAATCCCTCTAGCGGGGCAACGGAGGGGACCAGCCCCCGCCCACTGAACCCAGAGAGCTACCCGATGAAGGGATTCGAAAGCAACTGCTTCTAGCGGCAGGCTGCTGATCAGGAATGGACACACACTAAGGTCTGAGGAAGATGCAGGGTTTAGGACTCCCCGCAAAGTTAGTCTCGAGCATACAGAGGGCAGGGAGCGATAGGCGGAACGCCATAGCTACCATAGGTACCCACGCCCTCCTCGGGATCAAAGTTGGTTTGTTGTTAATGGTTGGGGGGAAGTTGGGGAGTTTGGGGGGGGGAGTGGAGGGGAGATACTCCCGGAAGAGAGTTGGGACAACAGCAATCGGGTTCAAAGGGCATTCAATCTGGGGAAGATAAGAATTTTGACATTAAATGTAAGGGGCCTGAACTCCCCGGTGAAAAAGACATTTTTTTTTAATATGCTCGGAAGGGAGAAGGCAGACATACTCCTGCTCCAGGAAACACATATCAGGGCCCAGGATAAGGGGAAGGTACGCCTTAGAGGGTACAATGTACTGGTTCAATCAAATGCAGCGGGGAAAAGAGCTGGGGTAATGATTGCAATAAAGGGGGGAATGGATGCAACACTGGTAGACAAGCAGACAGACAAGGAAGGGAGATTGCATTCGCCAACATCAGGCTTGTAAACACCATGCTTACTTTGGCATTAATATATGCGCCAAACACGGGCCAAAACGGTGTCTTGCGGGACGCAATGGGGAGATTGGAGGGGTTTGCGAAGGGAGAGATAATAGTAGGGGGAGACTTGAACTTGGCATGGAACCCTAGGACAGACAGGAGCGCGGGGGGACCCCATAACCAGGGCGCTCCATCCGCCCACCTCAAACAAAAGATGGATAGAATGGCCCTATGCAACGCATGGAGGCAGCATATGGGTCAAAACAAGGGCTACACATATTACTCGCACGTTCACAATACGATGTTGAGAATAGATTTCTGGGTCTCGGTAGGTATTCTGGGCAAGGTTCTAGGGATGGAACTAGGCCCCATTGCACCATAGACCATGCCCCGCTCTGGCTAGACATATCGACCCCTGGGAAAGAGGGAGGGCTCTGGCGTTGGAAGCTACCATATGATCTGCTCACGGACCCGGTGATGGGAGAGGTTTTAAGAGGCAAAATAACAGAGTTCTTCGAGCAAAACGATACAGGGGACGTTCCACCGGGAACAGTATGGGAGGCGTTTAAGGCAGTACTTCGGGGACATATGATAGCACTGAAAGCCACAAGGGACAAACAAAGGCACGGATGGGAACGAGAACTGGAAACAAAACTAACAGAGATTTGAGAAGAGCTACTGATTCACCCCACCAGAAACATAAAGAAGGCAATGAGACACACGCAGGGGCAGCTGGAACTCCTCCGTAACAAAAAGGCAGAGAAATCCCTCCTTTACCTCAAGCAAAGATACTATGTCAAAGCAACAAGGCAGATCGATATTTAGCAAGACAACTCTCCGCAAAGCAGAAATCTATGACCATCCTAAACATCAAAAACACACAAGGAGAAACACTAACACACACCAAAGATATAGGGGATACATTCAAGGTATTCTATCAAAAATTATACACAACAGAACATCCGAATGAGGACGACCAAGATAGATTCCTACAGTCACTCCCCATCCCAAAAATACCAGAAGAAGCTAAAATGGCACTCGACACCCCGAAAACGGAAAATGAAGTGAAGAAGGCAATTGATGATCTCCCACGCAACAAAGCACCCGGCTCGGACGGCTTCACAGCCCCATTCTATAAGAAATTTGCGGACATCCTCACCCCAATTCTCACAAGACTGCTAAACACCTTCAAGGAGAGCGGGAATGTAACCCCGTCCATGAATGAAGCAAAGGTCTTGGTGTTGCATAAATCGGGTAAGGACCCCTCTCTCCCAGGCTCATATCGACCCATAGCATTGATAAATCTGGACTCTAAGATCTATACGAGAATACTGGCGGTTAGACTCTCCCCGTTACTGCCCTCCCTAATAAACCCTGATCAATCAGGCTTCATCCCAGGCAGGCAAACCCACGATAACCTTAGAAGGCTAATACATTTAATAGAAAAAGTAAGCATTACACAAACCCCAGCAATACTATTATCACTAGATGCCGAAAAGGCTTTTGACCGGGTGGAATGGTCCATACTCTTTAAAACCCTGGTACACATGGGTTTCGGGAGCCACTACATAAACATGATCAAAGCCAACTATACCTCTCCGTCAATAAGAATAGCAGTTACTGGGGAAGTCACTGAGAGGGTAAGGATTACTAGGGGAACAAAACAGGGATGCCCGCTTTCCCCCCTCCTATACGCTATATTTCTAGAGCCACTGCAAATCAAAATAAGGGAAACCATCCAAATTAAGGGGATAGCGATGGCAGGCAGACAACACAAGATTATCGCCTACGCAGACAATATGTTATTAGAGTTGGAGGACCCGGGGAAGACATTACCGTATACCATACAAGTACTAGAGACATATGGGGAAATATCGGGCCTGAGAATAAATAGGAAGAAATCGGAGATCCTACACTAATCGGGGAACAGAGAAGCACTGGAAAGGGAGGCAGGATCAATAGGCCTAAAAATTGCGGAAGAGGATATCAAATATCTGGGCATAACACTCACACACAGGGTGGACGCATTATACAAACGGAACTACCCCCCTCTTCTAGCCAAAGTGAAAAAAGACCTGTAACAATGGTGCTCGCTAAACATCTCATGGTGGGGGAGAATCCAAGCGGTGAAAATGAACACTCTCCCCAAGCTGCTTTACTACTTTCACGCCCTCCCGATAACAATTCCCAACTCTTTCTTTAAGGCGCTATCAAAGACTGTCTCATCATTTAAATGGAATAGGAAGCCCCCTAGAGTTGCAAGATCAGTCCTCATGTCGCATGTCAGAGAGAGGGGGACTATCACTTCCACATTTCAAAAACTACTATCACACGGCGCAATTATGGGTCCTGAAAGAATGGCTGGGGAATGATCAAAGAACGATCTGGGTGACCCAGGACAGGGCGGTCGCAAGAACCCCACTAGAGGACGTCTTATGGAAATGCAAGCAACATAGACACCCAAACCTCCGCATTAGCGAGATCATGAGAGCCACGCTGAATGCCTGGGACGAACAGACACGGAAGGGCACCATGACCACAGAAACCGCCCCATTCACCCCCATATGTAGGAACCCACAATTCCCTCCGGGATAAGAGCATGGGGCTTTCGAGAACTGGAAAGGAGCTGGGTGCAGAAAAATGGGGTAAATGTACCAGGACAACGATGTAAGATCATTTGTAGAATGCAAATCCATGTGGAATCTCACGATGGCAGACAGATACAAATACGAACAGCTCAGACATTGGTTAACACCACCAGAAATAGCACAGGCGGCATCCAGGGAACTGACCACATTTGAAAAGTACCTTCTAACCAACTCAGGAGATAAAAAGCTCGTATCTACGCTCTATAAATTCATAAATACAGAGGAAGAGGAAACAAAGTGGGCCTACATGAAAAGATGGGAAAAAACACTGGGGGAAGAAATCGCGAACCAACAATGGCACACGCTGTGGGCAGACATCCCTAAACTAACACGAGCAGTCCAGACCAGGGAAATGTGGATAAAAATAGTCACCCAATGGCATTACACACCGGAAAGGCTCAACAACATGTACCCGAAAACGTCTGACCGCTGCTGGAGGGGCTGCTCAGAAACTGGCACCTGGAGGCACATATGGTGGGACTGTCAAGGGGTCAAAGGGTTCTGGACCGACTTGATCTCGGAAATGAAAAAGATGTTTCCAGAAGCGGATCAAATGGGGGAGAAAGTGTGGCTTTGTGGAATGAAAGAGCAACAAGCTAAGAGATACAGCAAGGCGCAATGGAGAGGTTTCATGGGGCTGGTCATAGCGGCTTGGGCAACAATCGCACAGAGCTGGAAGAAGCAAGAGCCACCACAAATATACTCATGGCTACAAAAGATCTGGTCACAAATTACCATGGAAAGGATCACACACAACAATATGCAGGGTACAAAGGACTCCTTCATGAAGGAGTGGGGGGGGGAGTTATGGAATATCTACAATCGGACTATATGGAACAATGGTGTCCACACAACATTAGAATAACGGACATATTTACCTCATAGTCAGTGCCGAGAACAATTGAAACAAAGAGAACTCTTCCGGCGATGGGGGTGGGCAGGAGAAGGGGGGGGGGCAATTCTGGGGAGTTAGTTGGTTACAATGCATTATTTCTATACTGTGAAAACAATAAAAAAAATTTTTTTTTAAATGAATCCTGCATTCACAAAGAATCACAAAGTCGGGGCAAACAATCAACAATTAGACCAGATACTTGAAAGAGTAATCATCCCTCTTGAAAAGGACGATGGATCAGGGGAAAGAGAGTCAAAAGGTTTAAATGCAGAAGACTTAGCAGAAGAACCAGTAAATTCTACGCATCCTCCTGTTGCCGCACTGTCAAGAAAAGAGGGCTTGGCTACCATCAAAGTCTACGACATATAAAACAAAAAAAACAGTCCAAGGGTTAGAAAAAAAAATACCATGCCACCAAAGCTCGAAGCAACAGGAGCTATAGGAAAAAACACAAAGGGTAGGAATGTAACTCTATCGTGTACAACACACAAGAAATCCAAGAATATGAAATTACTGAATAAAGCCCGATGGAATGAGAGCAAATCCTTTGTGAAAAATCTAACTCTACCTACCTTACAAGACATGGTTGAATGGACTCAAGTACCCTCAACACATTCTGCTAAGGCGATGCATGACACAGTCATATGCATCAGCAGCGAGGAGTCAGCAACCTGTCTCTCATCCCCAGCACCCAGCACAGCATCAACTGAGGACTTAATGAATCTGACAACCTACAGCTTGTCGGATGATGAATTCCTAACACAAAGAGAAAAGGATACACCGGCTGTAATCGAAGGAGAAGATGACAATTCCTTTCCTACTAATTCCGAATTAGAGGAAGAGTGTCTTGAGGACTTGATTGAGCCTTGTACGATACCTGATGAAACCACTCGATGTACTGGCCTACCAAAGGGCAGTAGCCAGAACTTGGAAGGGATGAGGGTGTGACGGAACGAGACAACAACAGAACTAGAAAATCTTATAAAAACCTTAGTGGAACACACAAGAGAGCAGAAGAGCATCCACCACCTACAAAGGCCTCAAAAAGTAAAATATGTCAAGCAAATGCTATAGACGCCAGTGAAAGGATTACGGGCAACTGGTCAAGAGAGAGTGAGGTGTGTGATTTTGAAACAATTTCTGAACCAGAGAAATTAGACTCCATGCCTCGCTACAGTGAGAACTCTAGTTCACACAAAAGACAGAAGTCTTCAGCGAGAGTTAGTCGTAGAGTTACCATCACCCACAAACTGCTGAGAAAAGGTGACTTACAAGGCAATGACTGGGAGGATAGCTCTGCGGCAACGTGCTTGCCTTGGAAGCAAGACGACACGGAGCAACACAGGTTCGATCCCCGGGTCCGCGCCTAGAAACCTCTGGGTATTAAGCGCGTTATAAATAACATATAAACATTTTTTTACAAAAATAAAGAAAGAAAACCCTCAAGATGTCATGACTATGGAAGAAAAAAGAACTAAGCAGCATCATCTGAAACATCAGTTGAAACCTAAAATGGTTCCTAGTGATAGCCTCGACATCCAAAGCATCGACAAACCATAGGATAGAAGAAAAAGCATCCCCCCAACTGCCCTTTTTAATGGTTTAAAACACATTTTTAGTAAACTAAACCCTTTACCATTGAAAAAAAGCATTCAATGTTTTTTTTTCGATGCATTTTGTTCAATGCTATAATCTGTTGCTGCTTTGTTTTAGAGGTAATGACCAGATACCACCTAAAATCCCTAGCAAAAGTCAGTCACATAGCTCGAAGATTCATAGTGGCAATTCCAACAAGGGGAGACCACAAGATCCCAACCTACTTCTTGAGCGGATGCTACATATGAAAGATGATTTAATAATGAACCGAGTGAATGTTCTCCGACTATTACATCCTTTAACATCATTGATTCCAATCAAAACTAATGATGTCAAAATCATCGATTTCCCTAAAGGACGACGCTTGGATATGGTTATTTTGCACCTTCCATCAGAACTTGTTAAAAAGCTACTGTTGAACAAGGCCCCACAGCTATTGAGGATGGGCTTCGACCTCAGAGAGCTAACCAACTCGGAAATACAAAAAAGAAGAAAGAAATCAGAAAAGAGGGACCCAAACGTTGGGTGTAGTCAAAAAAAGATTCAATGTTGGTGAAGATGAGAGGCAATCTAAATTACAAGGTCCTAACCTCTCAAAGAACAATCATATGATCGGCAAGGAAAAGCTTTCAGTAACTGTCATGACAACACTCCTAGCAAAACACATTGAAGGTGTTGAAGTGGAAACCGCCAGGACACGACAAATGGATGAACAAAACTGGAACTGGTTGGCAGAGGCTCTAGTGTTAGATGCCAAATGATCATAACAACCAAGTAAAATTATAGAGCAGAATCTTCTAATAGGCAGTTGGAATACACAGGGTTTCACCCATCTGTTTTCTCAGAAGTTCCTGGCTCGAGGAAATCTCGATCTAATTTGCATGCAAGAAACCTGGCTTAGAAATACACGATTTATACCGGGTTATTCAGTCCACCTTAATCCAGCTACAAAGGGTCTAAAGGGGAGACCTATGTCAGGTCTCCTCTCCTAACGCCCATTGAATTATCATTGAATTGGCACGTATCCTCAGTGGATAATGCCAATCCTTACATACAAATCCTCACGATTGAGATTGGTGATCAAGATATGATCGACCAAAAAAAGATGGTCCTTTGCAATCTTTACTGGAACACAGCCTCCTCCGAAGCCGTCAGTTTGTCTGCAACAGTCTTAGACCTTATCGATAGAGCAAGAGAAAGTTGGTCTGACCCATACATAATAATCTGCGGAGACCTCAATATTCACTGCTTTACCTCTAATAAAGAACTCGTCAATTTTGATGGAGACAAGATCTGCTCATTAGAAATATTGACATTCTCAATGGGACTACAAAAAGTGACTGTCCACCCAACATTCCCTGGAGACACGCCAATGGAGGAAAAATTCTAGATTACATACTTTGTCTCCAAAAACATGCAAAAGTATGTGAAAGATCTGGAGGTAATAGAATCTCTACAAAGCGATCACAACATCTTAAAACGTTCATGTTCTCGCTTGAATGTGGAACTCAAGGAAAAGTACACATCGAGAATGGAAGTATGTCCAGGAAGAAATCTACTACGTCTAAACTAGGGGTGTCACAGTATTCGTTTTATGACGGTACGATAACCTTCTTTCCAAATGACGGTATATCGGGGTTATCGCGGTATAGCAGGTGGAGTTAACTGACTGATCTTAACAAATATTTTCTAAAAGGTCATAAATTGACAGATTTATCATCACAAACAAAACCTGCACCCAGGGCCAGAATTGGGCTTTTCAACATACTTTCCACTGAAATGCCTTGCTTCCACCAAACACAAACACACGTGTGGAGAGGAGGGGGTGGGGTGGAGGCCTGCTGCAACTGGCAAAGCAAACTGAAAAGCTTTTCTTAAGTGGTCATTTAGGCTTTTTGCTTCCCCACTGGCTACTGGTGAAGATGAACATGTTGCCATCTTGATAACCTGCATGCCACAGATCAATGGAGGCTGATGGTAGTATACGCTTGTGCACATACACACACACACACACACACACAACGGTATAAACAATGTGACGGTTATTATTGTTCAATTAAGTGGTTCACGGTTTCTTTAACGGTATACCGTTATACCGTTACATCCCTAGTCTAAACCCAGCGAGAGTCAAGAGTTTTAACAAACAACTCAGAGAAAGTGAATCAGATTCAGCAAATATGGACCCAGACTATTCCATTCTCCTACTTGACTTTATGGAACAAAGAAAAACACGTGAACTGAGCCACTTTTGCCCAAGACACACCTATGACAAATTGTCGATTATCAGGAAGACGCTAAACGCCAATCTCAGGCGCCTAATAAAGGAACATTGTCCAACTGCAGCCGCAAGGAGCAAGAAATTATAACAACAATACTGCAATTGGCTTAAGATGCACAAATCCAAGATGTTACACAATGGGCCTCATTACGAGATGGGAGATAAGGGATTACCGGCACCGGTAAGGGCACCGGTGCCGGTAATCCCTTTCCTCCCTACTACGAGTTCCCTTTGCGGGTCCTTCCTTAACGTCTGGTTTTTGCAGGCGTTAAAGACGGGACCCGCAAAGGGACTCTAGAGCTAATAACGGTACCGCAATTTGCGGTACTGTTATTAGCGCCTTCCCCGTTCTCATTGAGCCCTATGGGGGCTCAAATGGGAATGGGGAATGGCCCTGGAGAATGGGGAATTACCGGTCCCTCCAACCTCGGAATGGACCGGTAATTGCTCCATTCACCAGGGCGGAGTCAGAAGGGTTTTGGAGGCAGCCATGGAGCTAATAGCTCCATGGCTGCCTCCAACCTCGTAATGAGGCCCAATGACTTGGAAAAAATGCTAACGAACATTGCTGCGAAAAACACTGGTGACATTTTGCAGGTAATAAACGGAACAAACGCGTCTCAAGAAGCCCTGCTTATCAATGCCCTGGCATCGGGCGCCAATGTGAACAGTTTGCATCCCTTCTTCAAGACCAGGAATATCCCTCTCAAACATCTGCAACCAGGAGCACCACTAGATGGACCTTTGACACCAGCAGAGAAGATATTTTAGACCTAATTTGCAAGGCTAGCAACTCGAGGGCACCAGGACCTGATGGGATGTCGAATGTGACTCTAAAAGAAAATCCCAAGCTGTGGGCCTCCTTTCTTTGGATTCTGTTGAACTACATCAAAAAGGTGAAGAAAGTGCCCTTGTCATGGAAGAAAGCAATAATAGTCCCCATTTTTTAAAAAGGGGACTGAACGCTGCACGCTAATTATAGACCGATAGCGCTACTTGATGCAGCTGGAAAGATCTTCGCTGCCTTAATTTTGCGGGCGCTTACAAACTGGAGCGTTGCCACCAAGATCAATGACATCAGACAGGCCAGATTTGTGAAAGGTGTGGGCACGGCCTTAAATGTCTTTCTAATAAATATTCTCAAGGGTCGGGTGCAGGAAAAAAAGTAATCCAACACAAAAATCTATCTAGCCTTTATAGACCTGGCCCAAGCTTTTGACACTGTGAACAGAACAAAGCTATGGACAAAATTGGAACAATGCAAATGCCCAGCTGAGCTATTGGAGGCCACCAAAGAGATCTATACGGAAACATCATTGAGAGACAGACCTGGCACCAATGGCACCCTGTCTGACCCAATAGAGACATCGAAAGGCTTAAAGTAGGGCTTTGCGTTAGCTTCTGCATTGTTCAATCTATTCCTATCAGATGTACATCAGGCCTTAGATACTACAAGATGTTTTCCTCCTAAAATCACAGGAGAACCCTTGGGCAGATTGCTTTACGTGGACAATCTGGTCCAGGACCAAACACCCATTGGACTACAACGCCAATTGGATGCATTAGCAGTTTATGTAAAGGATAACGGGCTGAAGAGAAATGCAAAAAAATAAAAAAATCGAGAGTCCTGATAATTGAAGCTTTTCCAAAAAAGAGCAAGCGAAAAAAACTGTTGGCACTTGAGGGGGGAGAAAATCCTCAAGGTGAATTTGATGATATAACTAGGGATGTGCATAAATGCAAGCACTATCAATGCCCGCAGTTTGATTATCTTAAGAACTAAAGTGGTGAATGTATCCGCCCAGGCAAGGATCCTGCTAAAAAGGTTCTGCAAATTTACGATATCTCCTATCTTGGCTTTCTATCGTATGATAGTGGTGCCTGTCCTCACGTACGGAGTTGAAGCCTTTTTTCTCTCCCAGCAAAGACATGGCCCGTACTGGAGGGATTATTCTGGAAGATTGTTCTTGGCCTCCCTAGAGGAACACCTATCCAGGCAATCAGAATGGAATTAGGATTAACATCTCTATACGCCACAGTTGTCTGGAAGTCGTTGAGTCTGTACAGAAAATGTGTTGCAGAGGTCCCCTTATTGGGTTTTAAAATGGTGCAGGAAGCCCTAAAAGAAGGAAAAGAAGCCACACTAGTAGAATGGAAAATAAAATGTCTAAGTATTTTGAAGAGCCTGGAATCATCCAAAGACCTTATATTTACTAATCCCATGAAGGCAAAGAGGCAACTTTGCGATCAAGTTTGGATAAACACGCAGGACGAGAGAACAAAATGTAAAGGTTACGGAAAGAAATGGCCAGAAACTCGATCCCTAAACTCACTCCCAAAATATCTTCAAAAATGTCCTCATCAACACTATCGGAAACAATGTCTGTGTGTCAGAGATCTTAGGAGTCAGACCAACAGATCGAACTTTAGGCTTTAATTGTAGACTATGTATGCTACAGAACTGTAAGGAGACAATGAAACATCTGGTGCTTTTCTGTTCAGCAATGGTCAAAAACCGGGCTAAATGCCTGGGATCTTTTGTCAAAAAGTACCCGTCGATTGGGGTTGAACAATGGTGGATTATTTTGTTACATGGAGAGCAAATGTCATTGACACTATCCTTGATACACTTTATACAGGAAATATTCACCTTGCTGGACCATCTTCAAAAGTATGTATCATAAGGCTACACCAAAAAAAATGAGTTTTACAACTTCCTCCTACATTTTTTGGATGAATTGTTATGTATTCAATTCACATGCCTGGAATTGGCCGTTGTCTTTTTTCACTTGGATATTAGTAAAGGGTTTTAATTATAAAACCGTAAAATAAATAAATGAGGAAAATAGGTGCATTAAAAGGGGTTCATACCAGTGGAAGAATGGACAGAGTTGTTATATGAAAACTCAGCTGAGGGTAGGAGATCAACCCAATTATCCTGTTGAGCGTTGATGAAACGCCAGTGGTACTGTTCCATGGTGGAATTAAATCTCTCGGTCTGCCCATTGGTCTGGGGGTGTTAGCCAGAAGACAAGGCTCTCTTTATGCCCAATAGTTTGCACAGAGCTCCCCAGAACGCTGAAGAATATTGAGAGCCTCGTTCCGAAATTATATTTTCAGGGAGTCCATGTAGTTTGAATACATATTGGAGAAAAACTTTGGCCATTTCCGCTGCAGTAGGTATACCAGGTAGGGGTATGAAATTAGCACGATTGGTGAAAGAATCAATTGTGACCATAATCGCGGTACACCCCCGTGAGGGAGGCAGGTCCACCATGAAATCCATAGAAAAAAGACTCCATCGGCATGTCAGTCTGGCGTTTTTTCCAAATAACCTATAGTTCTATACTTGCGTTGTGAGCAGATCAAACAAGAAAGGAGATAAACCCTAACATCCTTTCGCACACTCGACCACCAGAAATGCTGTACTAAGAGATCTAGAGTAGCTGTGACCCCTTTATGGCCTGCCGACATATCTTCATGACACCAAGTAAGGATTTGTTGCTTTAGAGAGGATTCGGGTATCACAAGATGACCATGATGATATAATAACACGTCCTTCTTGAGGCAAGGACCCATCTGGTTGTTGTATTGAAAAGATGGAATATGAATACTGGCTTCCTTGTCTTCCTGTAAGAAGGAGGATACTACAAAGACAAACTTGTTTCTGTGAAACATTGATTCCATGGATATCTTGGTTGAGTTGTCCCAGTATGGGAGCATTAAGATGTTGAAAAGTTGTCTCAGTAAAGGAGTCCCAGTGGAAAGGTATATCTTTTTTCAGAAGTTTAGCGATGGGTAGCACCAGCTCAGAGAATCCTGGAATGAATTTGCAATATAAATTTAATAGTCCAAGAAACCGTCGGATGTCCTTCCCTGAGGTGGGAGTTAGCCACTTGAGAACAGCCGAAACCTTTCTTGGGTCCATTTTGATGCCTTGATCTGAAAGAATCAACCCCAAATAGGGTACAGAGGAGACCGCAAATAGACATGTTTCCAGCTTAACTAGTAGATGGTGGTCTTGTAGTAGGAGTATAACCTCACAGAGGGGAGTATGATGAAGCTGACAGGGAGTGGAAAAAACCAGGATGCCATCAAGGTAGGCAATCACAGAGTGGAAAAGCATGTTCAAGAATAATCTGTCCATAAACCGTTGAAAAATGGATGGGGCATTGACCAACCCAAAGGGCATGACTTGGTATTCAAAATGCCCAATGGGCGTCCTGAAGGCTGTCGTTCATTGGTCCCCCGGCTCTTATACGCAAAATATGGTAAGCCCCTCTTAAATACAATGTGGAAAAGATAAACGATCCTTGTACAGCTTCAAGTATGTCCTTTATAAGGGGCATCGGATATCTGTCCCTGATGGTAACCTTATTGAGACCACGGTCATCTATAGGGGGCCTAAGTTTACAACTGTTTCTTTGGTATGAAGAACAGAGAAGCTCCTGCTGGGGAACAAGGAAGTCTGATAAGGCCATTCTGTAGATTTGAATCTAAGTATTCCCTGAGGGCGGTCTTCTCAATCAAAGACAAAGGGTACATAAGACCAAAGGGTACAAGTGTCTCAGGGACTAGATCGATAGAACAGTCCTCAGGACGATGGGTGGGTGTTCCTTGGGAATCTGATCCTGAAAAACATCAGAAAACTCACTCAGTTGTTGAGGAATACAGTTTACTCCAATGCTAGGATTAGGGAGTGCAGGTTTGGTTAACACCAGATTTCTTTGATCCTCCTTCAAACACTGGTGGTAGCAATAATCTAAATCATATTGAAGAATATTCTTAGTCCAGTAGATGCTGGGATTGTGTTCCCTCAGCCACGGTATACTCAGGATAATCAAAGAATGCACAGCCTGGATGACATCAAAGCGTACCGTTTCATGATGATTAAACATCGTCATTTCCAGGAATTCTGTGGTGTGAGTGATAGGACCGGAACATAGGGATGTACCGTCTACACCTTCCACAGCTTGGTTTTCTGGTCTTGTTTGTAGTGCAATTCTTTCCTTCTCTGCCCAAAGTGTGTCAACAAAATTACCAGCAGCTCGAGTCTATGAGGGCTAAGGTCTCTATGACCTTTTGCTTGATCATGAGTTGAATGTCTACTACCATAAATCTGGCGTAGGCTTTGGTAGTGCAAGCCGGAAGTGAGATTGAGGGAATTTTCTCTTGACCCCGGTGGCTGATCCCTCTTAAAACCAGGGTTGATTGTTTCTCGAACGCTGAGGTGGTACTTCTGGACAGTTTCTGTGTAAGGAACTGCCTGATCCACAGTACATATATAATCCCTTATCTCTCCTCCTCTTGCGTTCTTCAGAGGAAAGGTGTCCTCTAGCAGAACCTATTTGTATAGGTTCTTCCCTAGATGTTTCTTGGGCAGGGAGAGCAGGATGTGAAGTTCCTGGAGGTGTAAAAGGGTTCCCGTATTCCTCTTTCATTCGGATCTCCTTTCCGCCAGCCGATATTCAATTTGAAGGGCTAAAGAAATTAGAGCAGCTAATGTTTCCAGACGATTGGTTTGTGCTAGTTCATCCTTGATCTCTTCATTCAGGCATAGCTCTCAACCATTTGTCTCGCAAAGGCGGGTGAAATCACCCGATTTTGTTTCTGGCGGGTGAGACGCCCATTGAAATGAATGGGCGTGCAGGAGACTTAGCGGGTGAGTCAGCCCTTTGCAAGGCGGGTGACACCCGCCAAAAGCGGGTGAGTTGAGAGCTATGCATTCAGGCCGCACCTGAAAATGGTGTATTGAGCCTCCTCCGGCCATCCGGCTTCTGAGGCCGTTCGTTGAAACAAAGTTACATACGACATTACATCAGCGGATCCTTGTCGTAAGTTCAAAAGGGATTCGCATGCCGTAAATACCACTAAAGCAAGAAAGGCCCTGTAGTCCTGCAATATAGGATTGGCGGAAGTCACCAGCGGGTGGCCCAAGCTAGGGCATTAGTACCAACCAAATTAGATATCATGAATCCTATCCTGGAGTGGTCGGAATCATTAGTACCTGTGCGAAACGTAAAGTGTACTAAACAACCATCAATGACTACGGGCTGACAGAGTGCCCCCTGCCACTCAGTGTCGGCTGGGTGCCCCCAGCAATTATCAACTCGGACACATAGCTCTCAAATCACAAGCTTTTGGCGGGTGTAACCCGCCTTGTAAAGAGATGACTCGCCCGCCAAGCCTCCTGCACGCCCATTCATTTCAATGGGATCTCACCAGACAAAAACAAAATCGTGTGTTTTCACCCACCTTTGCGACACAAATGGTTGACAGCTATCGGGATCCGGACATAATATTGACATAGATGTAACCATTATTGGAAACCATACATAATCTAATCATACATTTTAGATTTAATATTGCACAATGGTAAACATATCCTTGGAATAGATTGTGGGTGTTTGTAATTAATTAGACAGAAAATTAAATCGAGGCTTGGGGTAAATTGTAACAAGGTTTGCAGCTTCACATGTCTTTATTTTTTGTGAAAACAAGAAGTAAACAGCGATCACACACATTAGATGATGTGTGTAAATATGCACGAACAACTGACAAGACTGTGTGAGGTGTGTTCGATTCCAAGTAGTTCGTCCACCCGCTTCGCTGAAGGAGCTCAAAGCACAACAAAAAAGATTTTTCCTAGCAGGGTGTCAAAATCGTAGACATTAAAAACGGACAACCGCGCCATGGCCAGACCGACAGAGACGTCAATAACTACGTATTGGAAAGTACCTGTACTGCGGGGAAAAAAGGCAGGAATTTCCAAGAAAGCGACGGGAGACTGCGGAGGTGAAACCATATGGCTGCAAAGAGGAAGCGAGTGATTTCTCATCACTAGATGAGAATTGTGGCGGTAACAGTTAATTGCAATGAAGAAGTAATACTAAACCGTTACTTTTTACCTGTTTTTGTCGCCGTGGCAGCATGCGTCTTGTTTGCGGGGCCCGAGTACGAACTGGTTGAATGGGTTCAACTTTAGTTCACCTTTACAAAGATGGCTGCCGCCTACTGCATAACGTAGCGCTGATGTCCATTGTCCACGCCTGTCTTGGTAGCATTCAAGCGTCGGACTTCTGCAACGCTACCTGCCTGCCCATTTTAAGGCCAAAATAGGCCAATGATATAAATGTCCGAGGTTGTTTGGTTTCAGGCCAACTTTTGGAAAGTCCCTAGACGCTGGCGGAGCCTCTGCACGCGAAATGAAAATACCCGACTGATTCGGCAGCCTGTTCTCTGCAGTGTCCTGGGGTTCTGAAAGCCACGTCTAGGCTGCTCTCTGACTCGCAATAAAACATCGCATTGCCTGGCCCTGACTCGATAATGTCCAGGATTATGTGCTGTAAGCGACCTGCTATTGCTTCAGCCGCCATTGTGATATGAATTGAGTGATGTCACCAGGGGGCAGGCTGCGAGAAGAGCTATTCACTGCCTCGTACATATCCACCTTTTTGTTTTCAAAACGTTTTATTGAGTTTTAACGGTGATAACACCAGTATAGTCATTACAACTCTAGTGGCATAGCCCTCACAGGAAAAGGGGAAGGTCACAAATTAAATGACAAGATGAGAAGTATATAAAACATATGTAAGGGACAGGGCTATAGGTACGCAGGAGGAGCCTCAACATATGAATACCATGCATTAAATGATTACGAGAAGAAGTCGTTGACATTAATTGAGCTATGACGGATTCAGTTGAATGGTGATAGTAAGAATAATATACACTCTTTAATGAAGAAAACTGAATTATTTGTTACAAAAGCATTAGAGGAATTGTTTATCTGTGTGGGTGAGCACCAGTGAAAAAGGAGGGTACAATGGATTGTAATGTTGCTTCTGAAAACAAGCGAAGAGAAGGAAATAGATGTGAAGAAGGAGCTAAAGTAAGAGTGTACAGGAAGGAAGGAGAAGGGAACTCACCTTAATTGAACTACTGAGTGGTTATAATTCTAATTAATTATTATTATAATTGTTCTTTTATAACGCGTGTGTTGCGCTGCGTTGTCTTGCTTCCAAGACAAACTGGTTGCCCCTGAGCTATCCTTCCTCCCCCTTCCTTACTGACTTTGAAAGGATTCTTCTGAAGTGTGGCTGATGTGCCAAGGGGAGCAGCATTTGGGAGTTTCGAGTGGGTTCGGGAGAGCCCAGTCAGGAATGGTGTCAGCCTAGATTGAATTTGAGAGAGTTGTATTCGATGCATCGGTGAAAGGGTCTCTGGAAGGAATTTCTGCTGGTTCTTAATTATGTAGGTTTGCAGACTTCTGGGAATGTGCACTTGAATGTGAAACGGGGTGGGGGGCTTGCATAGGTACTTCTCCGAGGGGTTCCAGATTTCTAACTTAATAGTTTTGAAGATGCCTCTACATATTGCTTTTTCTAAGCAGTGAGATGGGCAGATGGAGTACCACCAGACTCGATGGGTTGGTGGGTTTTTGTTTTTCCATGTGGCGGTCATACTTTGAATGGCTGCAACTAGAAGAGTATCTAGTAGGGAGATTTGCCTAATATTTAGTAGTCTCATTTTCTAGTCACTTCCGGATTCAGGTAATTGTGACTGTTCGAGAGAGTATTTCTTTTGTTAAAAAAACTGGCCTTGTTAAGTGAGCTAGTCCATGCAAGGGTGTCTGTACCCCAACAGAGTGCTGTCTGTGTTTGTTTTGTATTTTGAGATTATTTTACAGAGCCTCAGATCATTCCTAAATTCAGTCTGAGGGAGATCATATTTGTCCTGAAGTTCTACAAAGCTCAGAGGAGATTCACCAGCCCATATTTGATGCACAATAAAGATTTTCCTATCTATCCAGGAATTCCAATGTAGGGTTTGTTTATTAGTTAATAGTGCAGGGTTGTTCCAAAGTAGACCATTTGGGAATCTACCTGTGTTATTTCAGATGCTACATTGGATCCTTTCAGAATTTTGACGGCAGACGCTAGGGATGAGAGTATGTTTTTCTGGCTAGTCATGCTGAATCTGCTGATTAGTGGAAATTGATGTGATAAGGCTTCCTCATATTCTAGCCATTTGGATGGATCCCTTCCGTCTTGTGACGGATGGTACGCAATCTGGTTTATTTGTGTGAGGATTAAAGTGTTATGGTACACCAAGAAGTTTGGGAATTTGCCCCTCGCTTGATTTTTAGCTGCTTGTAGTTTTTTCAAGGAAATTTAAGACTGCTTCTCTTTCCAAAGGAATTTTGAGAGAATGAAGTTGGCCTCTTTAAAAAAATGTATTGCTAAATGGGATAGAGAGATATATATATATATTTTTTTTTTTTTAGCTTTTCCAATATGGAGCTTTCGGTCCTAGTGATTGTTGTATCGATATTGGGAGTAAATTCTAGCCCGAGATATTTAATGTGACTTGATTTCCAACTTGATTTGTGCTAGTTCATCATTGATCTCTTCATTCAGGCCGCACCTGAAAATGGTGTATTGAGCCTCCTCCGGCCATCCTGCTTCTGAGGCCGTTAGTTGTAACAAAGTTACATACGACATTACATCAGTGGATCCTTGTCGTAAGTTCAAAAGGGATTTGCAGGCCGTAAATACCACTAAAGCAAGAAAGGCCCTGCAGTCCTGCAATATAGAATTGGAGGAAGTCACCAGCGGGTGGCCCAAGCTAGGGCAGGCATTACGAACCAAATTAGATATCATGAATCCTATCCTGGAGTGGTCAGAATCATAAGTACCTGTGCGAAACGTAAAGTGTACTAAACAACCGTCAATGACTACCGGGTGACTGAGTGCCCCCTGCCACTCAGTGTCAGCTGGGTGCCCCCAGCAATTATCAACTCGGACACATAGCTCTCAACTCACAAGCTTTTGGCGGGTGTAACCCGCCTTGTAAAGAGATGACTCGCCCGCCAAGCCTCCTGCACGCCCATTCATTTCAATGGGATCTCACCAGACAAAAACAAAATCGTGTGTTTTCACCCGCTTTTGCGACACAAATGGTGGACAGCTATCGGGATCCGGACATAACATTGACATAGATGTAACCATTATTGGAAACCATACATAATATAAGTCCTAGGTCATCAAGGTCGCGTTTGATGCAAGAGACAGTTATAGGGAGGATCTCAGTTTTCTCTTTAAGTTTGTACCCTGAGACTTTGCTGTAGTTTTCAATGTGACCCAAAGTTTTCCTAACTGAGCTATTGGGGTTGAAGAGAAAAGGGATGACATCATCTGCATTGGCTGCAAGCTTGATGTAAGCATTGTGGATTTTAATTCCTGTGATAGTTGTGTCGTTTCTAATTAGTTCTAGTAAAGGTTCTAGAGCAAGGATGTAAAGAAATGGGGAGAGCGGACAGCCTTGCCTAGTGCCTCTGTTAAGGGGGAATATTGGGGAGATGGTGTTGTTAACTGTTATGGAGGCTTTAGGGGAGTTGTACAGGCATGCGATAAGTTTGGTGAAGGAGTCACCAATACTGTGCCAGCTTAATGCTTTTAAACATGAAATCCCACACTAGGCGATCGAAAGCTTTCTCTGCGTCTAATGCCATTAGCAGCCTTGGTTCAATGGTAACGTTAGCAATCGAGAGAATATCAGTGACCAGTCTAATGTTAGCGTAGGCATGCCTACCCTTAATAAAAACCCACTTGGTCGTTTTTTATCTCGAGTGGGAGAAGTTTCTCTAACAGCAAGGATTTTAGCAAAGATGTTGCAGTCAATGATGATTAACAAGATGGGTCTGTAACGTCTGGGTTCTGCGGGGTCCTTGTTTTTGGGTAGTACAATAATGTTTGCTTCCCAGAACGTCCCAGAGGGTAGGTGTATAGAGCAAAGTGGTTGTATTACCTTAGATTAGGAGATAGATTATTAGTAAAATTCTATAGGAAGTCCATCTGGACAGAGTGATTTCCTTTTTTTTCATAGAGGAGATGGCGTATGTTATTTCTGGCATAGTGATTGAACCATCTAGGAACGCCGGGAGATTTTTATTAGGTACTTATTATGAATTTTCTCAAAGAATAACTTTACTTCTGCTTGGATTTGGGGGTTCATGGAGTTTTCAGAAGTATATCGCGTATGGTAGTGCTCTGCAAAGACCTTAGCGGTTTCCGAGTCTGAGTTGCTTTGCCGAATATTTATGATCGATTCAATTTTTGATTTCTCTTGTTTGCCTTTCAGGTAGCTAGCCAGAAATGTTCCTGCTTTGTTTGAACCCCCATGGGATTTTGCCCTAATATTGGCTAACGTTATGTTAGCTGCTGTGCTAGATTCTTTATTGAATTCAAATTTAGATTTCATAAGATTTTTAAGGGTAGTGTGAGACTCCAGAAGGTGTCTCACCCGCTAGTCCCCGGGGATCTGTCATCCAGTTGGGCAGGACACAGCCATCACTTTTGGATCCAGTTCCTGGGGGTGGACCAGTACGGGGGGGATCACCTGGATGAGGGGTCTTCGGGTAGTGGGATACCGGATGGTGAGACACGGTATCCCCTGTCTTATAACACCTTTACCCCATCCTACCAACTATGATATTTAGGAACTCCACCCCCCCCTTTACAACACAAACACTTTCTCATGGACAGCCTGACATGTTTCAATACAATGATCAGGCAAAGTGAGGCTATTACTGACCATCGCACACACCTGTCTTCCATTAAGCTTCCCCACACGGATAAAAGGCGTAGCATGAGAGCACACTCTGAGCAATGCAAAGCACACAAGGAAACAGCAGTTCCATGATGGCAGTTTAACAAGAGGAGAAAGGTGGCGAAACAGAATGAGATTTCAAGGAAGGAAGTTCCCTCGACCTTTTCGACAAGGAACCGCTGCTTTCATGAGCCCTCGAGATTGGAAAACGTAAGACCAGGAAAACAGGCTGAAGAATCCTGCATTGTGTGTCGGAGATACCCGGAGTCCTCCTGCGTCAAGAATGAAGGCAGGGAGAATTACCCGCTGTGGTACTGTCCTTGGCTCCAAGAACAAAGCAGCGTCAGTGAAAACAACACAGCAGGTGTGTTGGGGAGACCAATACAAGACCGGTGTGTGTTGAAGCCAAGGTTGCCAGAGGCAACATTGTATGGCGAGTGCTGGAACAAACATGTCTTTTATCACATGTATTTCAAACAATAAGTAAAGTTGAACTGCTGATGAGTGATTGAACTTTGAAACGCAGATACGATTCCTTTTGACAGAGTGATCAGGGAACCACGTGGGTGCTCAATCCAAGGTCTCTGTAAGGTATCTTGCGGAAAAGGGAAAGAGTTGTAGAGAATTGTGAATCAAAGTGGTCCAGCGACGGGTCAAGCAAAACCCTGAGCACGATCGAAAGACTTTGATGACACAGTAAAGAACACTTGTGGCAAAGTTGATAAAGTTGGTCCAAGCCCAGCAGAGGGCGATCAATTGAAAGCTTTGTGTTAAAGTGGATGTGAACACGGCGGAGGGGGAACTGGGGTGAACAGAAAATCAACTGAGAATTTGTGCATGTGAAACTCTAAGGAGAAAGGGACTTTGTTGTTTGTCTTTTTGCATCAGGCCCTCTGGAAAAGGGACTTTGAATGGCAAAGAGACTTTTGAACTGCACCCTCGTGCTAGAGTAGCCAGAGACTATGCTAAGCTTGAGTGTGCCGCCTTGTCCCGTGCCGAAAAACATGAGGAAGGTGAGCCAACGGCTTGAATATCCTGACATTATTTCTTGAACACTTTTCACATACTATTTGTTTTTTAGAAGTAAGGATTGGCACTAGGTTTATTGATATTGGCCCTTTCATTTGGAAAAGACACCACTATGACTGCATTACTGTCTTTAGATTTAGGTTTTCAAACCCAATTGAAGTTCAATAAACACCCTTGAACTGTGATCGCTTGTGTCTGGCTTACTGTCTGATACCATGCCTCCTTACAGTAGCATCTGAGTTATCTAGCTGTTTGATAGTTTAGAGGGAATCCTGCACTTCTTTCTCCAATTTGTAAAACATTTTCTTAGGGCTACTCTACTGATGATTTCCCCTCTTAAGGTCGCTTGAAGGTGTCCCACGTTACTTCCATATTAGTTTGTCAGGGCGGTTGAGTGAGAGAAATTCCTTACAGAATTCAGTAATTTTTTGTGTGAAATTTGTATCTATAAGAAGAGCTGTGTTTAGACGATATCTTTTATTATGGTTGTCGATGTGGTTAATATCTAAAACAATTAAGATGGGTGCATGGTCAGATAAGACAATCGGTCCTATTTTAGTGTCTACTATTTTATTTCTGACACAGGAGCCTGTTAGGAAGTAATCCATTCTAGAGTATGATTGGCGAGTGTTGGAGTAGAATGTGTAGTCCAACTCGGGAGGGTTCCATAATCTCCAAATGTCAATAAGGTGGAGTTTCGCAACCATTTTTAACCGCGACCTCTGAGCTTTCCCGCCTGAAAATCTTATATTTGATTTCCTGTCTAACAAAGTATCGATTGGGAGGTTCCAGTCTCCTCCAGTTATGAGATTGTCACCTGCAAGGGATTCTGACTTTTTACTGATGGAGTTCCAAAAGGATGGATCACTTTGGGTCGGAGCGTAAATGTTCATTAGGTGGTATTTGTTACGGTTTATTAACAAAGAACAACATATCCATCTTCCCTCAGAATCTGATTCAGAGAGAATGATGTATGCTTTTATAGATGTTTTAATAAGGATTATAACCTCTCCTTTTTACCTGAGGCTCGAGAAATAAGACTGTGATCAAAGGGTCTTCTTTTTTTTTTTTTTTTTTTGTATTCCAGAGCTTCCGCTTCTGAGAGGCGAGTGTCATCTTTTAATTTCTTGCTATGGGTGAGGATTGTTTTGTCTTTTGATTGGGTTGTTTAGACCGCTGACATTCCATGAGATTAAGTTGAGGAACATTGCGATCTATCAAGGAGTGCCTGGACCAATCCTGGCAGGGTTGTGGTTCCTTTTCCCTGGGGTTAGCTGCTTTATGACATGGACGTTTTGCCATCCCCTTATACCTCAGTTTGAAAGTCTGCTAGGTCTGCTAAGCATAAAGGGGAATGGAAGTAAGTGGTAGTAAGTCAGTTGGAGTGATAACTCGGGCTAAGCTGCCAGGATATTGCGAGTGAAGCCATTTATTGTAGCAGTCTCTGAAAAGTTGGTGACTAGATAGTTCCTTCCTTCCTTTACAGGGATAGTATAAAAAGAGGGAGAAGAGAGGACAGGATGCTGAATGTAGTAAAAGTAGAAAGAGACTTCTGATGGGCACTGTGAACTTATCCAATCGGGGAATAAGAGCTTCACATTTTATCTATTTGTGTTATGGGAGCTATAAAAGCAACACCAGAAATTAACATCTAGCATTTAGCAACAAAAGAACAGGTCATTGCCTTGGGTAGCAGTGAAGTCAGCAGAACGAAAATTAGACAAATGCTGTAAACCAAGTTAAACATTGAAAATGATGTAATAACATTAATCATTTAGTTTGCACAGGACTCCGCCTTAGAGATGACTTGTGTTTAAGCGACATAGCTATGTGTTGTACGTTTGTATGTTTGTGAATATGTGTAGTTTGAAGTTGTGTATTTAAGGGCATAAGAAGGCAGATGACATATGGGTGAGTGATGTAGTGAAATCAGAGATCTTGTGGTATGTACATAATAAGCTGAGCACTTAGGTGCAAGAGGATTTGTGTGATGAGTGAACATGTGAATTAAGGATGCTTGGGAATTCCATTGCACGTGCACCGTTGTATGAAGAGATGAAACCGCTAGTTGACCAGAAGTTGCAACAAAAAAATGTATTGCAATGCCTCATATCGCATTGCATTAGCACTCCAATACAGCAGTACCACATTAGTAACTATGCTGCACCACATTGCAGACCACAATTGTAAGTTCTGTTGTAGTTTTAAATTATGTACGCAATTGAAGCAATAGAAGTAATACATGCATATATAAAACACAAATTTAACAGTAGGAGAAATGGTCCTGGCATAAGCTAAAAGGTAAAGGCAACAATATATTAAAGAACCAAATGCTGTCAAACCTTTGTCGAACATTGTAAGTACTTAGTAATAGGTGCAGTTCACCTGGGACTGCCAAGAATGTACAGGGTTTCTAGTTTGTGTGCACTGCTGTATGCAGATGCAAAGTTAAATGGCTCACAATATCCTGCTTTGTAGTGTAGGAATGCATTAGATGCAGTATGGCATTACAAAGGGATATTACTGAGCTTAGTGCCAAGATTAGAGATCTAGATGGCATTGGGAGAATAAGTTTGGCAAGCTGTGTATCCTCATACGTATTGCAGGAGCCCATCGAGTTGCGGAGATGTGATAACTTTGGCAAAATCCGAGACACCGATGGTAGAGCACAATTACTTCTGAGATACCGAACAATTGTAAGTGGATACTGTTCAGGTATTTGATTCTTTTCAGTTGTTTAAAGATGGGACCAAGAGGTTGGACGGTGGGGCATGGTTCAACAGCAGAGAACTTGCTTATCAGCCTTTGAGTCAGCAGGGCACGTGAAAAGAGATAATTTCAATGGGTGGTTGAGTGTCCATTGAATGGAAGAGAAATTGACATGCCATGACAGAACTGAATGCATGGTTGGTGTTTTCAGAGGTATGGTGTCCATCAGGTAGGACTTTCCACACCGACATCCCGACTAGAAGCCAATTTGGACGTTATATATAGCCAACACACTGCCATCTCCTTAACCCCACCAGCCATAATGCAGAGATCTTAAAGTCAAATAGACAAAAGGAAAGAGATTCGATGATCCTGGACCAAATGTTCGTATTTAAATACTTGTAAAATTCAGTACCTATCATAGTAATTCAATATGAGCTTGGCTTGATCTCTCTTGAGAATAGAGGTAATTGGAGATTTTTAATATGTTATTGCAAAATGATATGCCCATTGCTAGAATCTTTATTTTATGATTCATATATTCCGGCTAAGGCAAAAAAGATAGTAATTTTGAGAGTTTACTGTATTTTGTACTAATCTTCTGGGTGAAATAGGAATGATGGACTTGGACCTGATGAACAATCCTGATAAGTTTAAGTTGTTTCTATATAAGCACGATTGGCAGTGTACTCTGGAGGGTCTTCATGTATATGAATCTTTAAGCCATTTAAATATGGAGTATTTAAAGCTTGGAATGCTGGTACCATAAATAAGAAGATATTTTCTGAAATTGAAATGGAATTTGCATTTGACTAAGGAAATACTGGTAAAATATGGCAGAATTTCCAGAGATGCTGCGTTCTGTAGATTTTGTGGGGAAAAGAACTCTGGAAATCCTGAAACATTTGATATCGGTTTGCTCTGCACTTTATGAAAAGAGACTAATGTTTTTAAAAACCTTTTATTGATGTTAATATACATTATTAAGCAAAGGCGAAGGAATTTTGAAATGCTTGTCTAGCAGGTCGCGCTACCGTAATGGTTTTAGCAGTGGTTGGTTTTATAAATAGCCTTCATCTAGAAGAGGTAGCATAGCATAACTAGTTTGTATGAAGATTGTAAAGTGATATCATGTTTTATGAAGTTAAATATGTCAATTCTTATACTTTAAACATTTTAAAGGTTGGGAATATTTTAGTATGAACATGTAACTTTTATTGTTTAGTGAATTAATTGTGATTGATGAATTTGTATATATTGGTTTGTTGTGTTTGTTTTGGTAAAACATTTCTTGTTCTTCTTCTGTAAAGGTTAAAGGTTTTTTGATTAACCATATGCCGGTCCGATAGCATAGCAAGTAGAGCACTCGCTTGAACATCTGTGCAGAGCCCGCTAATGCAGGTTCAAATCCCGGCAGGGCCAAAGTCAGCCTTTCATCCTTCCGAGGTCGATAAATGAGCACCACACATGTGGGTAATAATAAGCAGCGCTCAGATACCTGAGGGTTTGTAGCGCTATATAAATGCGAAATGTTTTTTTTTCATATAACCAATAAAATAAAAAACTGTACATACCTGCTAATTTCCAGGTGTAATAATGTCAATTGACTTTTGTGTGTTAGTTTTTGAAACGCTTACCTTAAGTCTATGTGGGAGCGTAATGCCTTTTCAGCTGAGGACCTGTTATCTGGGCACTGATTCTGTGGAAACAACAATTATAACAAAACCACTATTGTAATTCCCATTCACAAACTGAGACTGTGATACCGTGTACCTTTTTGAATAAACCCTCCCTTCTCACCTGTGCTCCGTGGAGCTCTCCCTCCTGTATTGTACAGGGGCGGCTTGGTTAGGTAACTTTTAACCTGAAGGGGTTGTGGTGTCGAAAGATTCTTAACTGAACAATGTCCAAAACTTCTAGAGGTATCTTGGGCAAGTCTTTTTGTGAAAATAACTATTCTATACAGTTCATCAGATTCTGAGTGGTCCCTACATTGGAGAGATCTCTCGCTAGAATTTCTTTTAATTTCTGCAGGTTTGTGTTTCCCTAACAAGGGGCTGATGCTGTGGTATGACTGCAGCTATACTCGTTTTGAGGAAACATTAATTTACGTCAATTCATTAAAAAAGTAATAGCTGCCTTCAGAAACAAGTGCGGTAAGAAACAAGCGAAGAAAAGTCTGGCTGAGACTTCAGGTAAGCACATATATAACTTTTAAAAATTAATTAATTAAAATACCTTTTGTTTTGCAGGTCTTCGGAGAAACTGTTGAAGAAAATACCGTCAGACGATGCAGAGACTGCTGAGGAAAACTTAAGGATGAATACACTGCGACCGCGGACCAAAGTTGCTGCGAGAACAAATGCTGCAGCTGCGACGGAACTTCTGACAGAAGATGCAGAGACTACAAATATAACAGCGGACTGAGGAAAATACTTGGAAAAAACTTTGGTTCGGTAAGTCTTTACAATTCTACTGCTATTCTGCTGTGGAAATTAATATCTTTTGACTTGTTTTCTTCTGTTGACAGGTTCTGTCAGGAAGCGTTACCCGCTGTCAGTGGAGAAGGCGCGAAGCGAGAGCTTCGGCAGAGGCGGGGCTTAATTGGCTCCCTATGCAACAGGCGTACAATGCACTGTGAGTTATCCATGGACGTGGCAGCGGCCATGTTGACGGTAAGGAAGGAAATTTAAGTGTAATTAGCCTGTGAGCACAATGCTAAGAGTGAGGCAAATGTCTCTTGCGCCAAGCCTGAAGCCACTGTTGACCTACTGATAGACCTGAAGTTCCTTGCCTCCTTAATGTTTCTAAATGGAATCTGTATTCCTGTGCTGGGATCATGACCGTTTTACAGTAGTCATAAAACTTGCAAACACATATCTAACAAACTGTTAAAATACACAAAACACAGATATAGAACATTTCCCAATAAGCTTAAAATGCAGATACGTGATGTGACACGCCAGACAAATACAATTACTGCTAATGTATCTGGGGGAATTGGCTATTGTACTGGTCTCTGAACCACTGTTTGACCCATCCCACCCGCTTAGCTGCGTGTGTGCTCATTTTAATTAACTTTCTCTGCAAATGTAAGCATCAGACAAGATCAGGTTTATTTAGCAGGAATTCAATTTTTGGTTGTTCACTTGTACTATTTTATGAGACCCCAACGTTTTTACTTTTTCTCTGCTGGCTTCTGTAGGTCTTTGAAGTCATTTATGTGATCACTTAGACTTCTACTGAAGTCTCTGTGTCTCTGCAACCCTTTTTCTGATGTGCTTTCTTAGTAGGCCCTGTGCTGCCAAGGCAGCTGTGCTTTATAAGCGCCCATTTTTAGTCCCAGGATGACTGTCACCCTGAAAGTGTGCTGTGGTGGAGAATGGTGGCAGCCACATCTAGTTTTGGCTTCACCAATGGTTGTAGCCGTTTTACAGCATTAGTGGCCAGAAATTCCTGAACACGGCCGTTTTCTTTTTGACCATCCCTTTGTGTGGTTCCCAAGACAGGCCAAAAGTGATTGTTGTGATCACTTCAGCTCAATCTGAGCCCAGCCCTGCACCCTCTAAAGTAGTTTAAATATGGGTAGTCTGATTTTTCCCAACCCTGATGGCCCCAATCAACATCTTGCATGGGCGGTATGACAGAGTAAGGGACTTGACCATGTCACATGGGAGCAGATGTCCTGCCCAACCTGGGCTAGGCGGTCTACCAGGGCTGGTTCCAGAGCTGATCCTACCCCAGAGGTGTGGTCTCTCGAATCTCCTGTAAGATAGTATTGAGGTGTGAAAATATTGGTACCTTTGTCTCAACTCCAATGTCTTGCAGCCCCCCTTCTGGCCTGGTTACTTCTCTGCTCCTTGCAGAAATACCCAGCCCAGAAGACACTGTGTGGCTCCAGAGAAGACCCGAACTGGAGGACCAGGAAAAGACAAATTGCTACCTGGCGCTCATTATGGTCAATCAGAGCGCAGATATACAGTCAATTGCCATTCCAGAAAAGAAAACCACCCTGGAAACCTTAACAGGCAGGGAAGATCTTCCTGTCAAACATGGGCATTTTCCTGCTGGAGGGATGCAGTGAAGAGCAAAAAGGGGCAGCGCTTGTAGACCCTTTTGGAATCTCATGTGCATTACCTCCACATCCCTTTTTCTCATCCCAGATTTTACTTGCAAGGCCCCTGACATCCATCTCAGATATCCATTCCATTCCATCTTTTTACTGCCACCCATACCTGCTTCATCCCTCCCCAGAGAGTACAATATTCCCCCGACCCCTACAACATGTTCGTTTTTTATTTCCTGCCTATCAGTCAGCAACTTGGGTAGGTGGCTGGCCCACTGCTGCTCTGTCGTTTCCTCTACCTGCTGGGCTTCGAGGGGCACTTGTAAGTTCTCATTCCCTCTGCAATCCTTGCAGGGCTCGTGGCTGCCTCGAGGTTGGGATCTTCGTCTCAGCCTTTTTGCTGAGCAGGGAGCCTGGTTGAGCATCATCTTTTGTTGCTGAGCGGTCGGCCCGGGCGGTCTCCGAATTCACCTAGCCTGGAATGGAGAGTCACTAGAAGCCCGGACGGTGGTGTATGGGGTCTGTGGATGGGACCCTCTGTCGTTTTTACAAGGGAAGTGGGAGGGGCTGCCTTCAACCTCTGCTCTCATTCCAGTTTGCCCTGGTCTCTGCTGTTTCTCCTTGCGTGGGGAGGCCTTCCGGTGTGTGCGGCCACCTCTACGGGCAATTACAGTGATTTGTTTGTCCTCTAGGGGGTGCAGGCAGAGGCCTGTGCCTCTGCAAGGATTCTAAAACAAAATATTAGCATAATTATGAGGCGCAAGTGTTTTGTGCTAGGGTGCTGTTTTTTTTTCCTCAACGCCTTACTGTTTCACAGTGGCCTGACTGGGTGGGCGAGTCGCGGACATGCCCCAGTGCATGGAGGTACGGCCATGACGTGCACTGGCCTAATTGTAAATTGAGTGCACCCGCTTGACCCTTGCTACCTTATACGTAAGGGGTTTTGCTGGGTTATATTGGCTTCTGGTGTTTCCTGTGCTGGTGCTCTGCTCTTGAGGTGGTCCTGCTGCAGTTTTGTTGGTCCCTGCTGCCGACTTTCTGGAGTCTTGCTGTTAGTGGGCTGAATTTCTTCTGCTGTCCTGTTAAATCTGGCTGACATGGCTCCTGTCATGCGGTGGTGTAAATTGAAGCATGTTGACGCAGAATGCGTCACAGCAAACTCGCTGTGTTCCTCTATGGGCTGTGACCGGTGTACATCCTGCAAGCATAAGAGGGCCCCTGCGCTGTAGGATAAGCTGTTGGTCTGCATTTGGTGGAAGGCCCTCATGCATCAGCCCAACCTCCTATTGGAAAGAAAAGATTAGATTGGCCGCAGACAGTAGGTGACTAACAACCTGTGGGAGCCCTGGAGAGCGCTGTCACAGAATCCACTGGGCTACAAAAGCCCCATCAGCCATAGCAAGAATGAAATGTGTTTGGGTGAGGACCCGGGCAGAGTTGCAGGATCAAAAGTACAGGCAGTGGAGCGTGGACAGTTGTGTGAAGTGTTGCAGAGATTGTGTCGGTGGAGAGAGTGCAGTTAAGGTGTTGTGTGTGAGTGGCACCAATTGCAGTAGTTGAGTCTGAGAGAAAGAGGGGGACTCGGAAGAGAGAGTTAGAAAGAGCGAGAGAAATATAGATATGGAAGGGCAAAGAGGGGAGGAAAGAAGATAGTGTGTATTAAGGCAGAAGAGAGAGAGAGAGAGTGTGGGTGATCTGAGCGTGGTGGAATTGTGAGTAGTAGGGGAGGGTGGAATATAGCCAGATAAAAATAAGTGAGGGAGTGGAAGGATGAGAGGAAAAGAAAGAGAGGAGGTGTTCAGGACAAGTAAACTTAGAGAGGGGAAGTGGGAGATAAGGAAGTGCCAAGGAGAAATAGAAGATTAGATCACAGGAGAGAGAGATGAAAGGGCAGTAAGATCAAAGGCGGAGAAGAGGAGAGTGAATAAGGGATGTAGAAGAGAAGGTGGCCGGAGAAGAGGCAGAGAGATGGAAAGAGAGAGATAAGAGTGAGGAAGAGCAAGGCTGAAGACAGAGAGACAGCAAGAACATAAGCATGTATATGTTTTTGGTTGGCACATTAAAAACATCTTGAGGATCCCTTTAGAAAATCTCTTGAGGGAGAGAGTTTGAAAGGGATACTGCCTTTAGGCCCTTCCTTAGATTAATTTAGATCCAGACAGTATGGGGTTTCTGTGCCTACGGATGTCTGCGTTAGGGTGGCTGGCAATTACGTGGAGGTTCAGCTGAGACCAGAGGCCACCGTCTGAGTGACATCCCTGTGACATCCTAAGCCACCTACTTAGCCACAACTTCTACTAACCCAGCAGTTACCTCAATCCTAAAGGTTAAATGGACAAAGCCTGGGGTGTATACCTCCTTTGCCTTTTGTGGTAACGTGGGCTGCCCAGGGCAGGCTCTTAGGAGAGATGTGAAGTGACGAGAGCTAGAACCCAATCAGCAACAGTACAATCATTCCAAAATAAAAGCATGTCCAATCGGGGTGCTATCAAAATATATACTTTAATTAAACAATCAAAAATGTAGATGACTAACTAAAAACACGAATAAAATTCCAAACCTGTGGAGAGAACGAAGAAAATTCAGAACTGGTATTTAATAGCATATGCAAGGGTGTTTGTTCAGGCAAGGAATAGCCCAATGTCAGTGTTAAAAAAGGACACGTCTTTCAAGAACAGGATTGAAAAGGGGACTTTGAAGTGACTATGGTGCAGAAAGTTGACCTGGGAACAGGCATTCTTCACATTACCTTGTTCTTAGGTGGTTGAACATTGTCAAACTAAGCTTCTTGATGCAGTCAGTCAGGTCGATCCAGGGGGCGAGTGGGCATTGAGACTGGGATCTGTGCTGTCCTAGTCGGTGTTTGGTGCGTTTTAAAGGGTCCAACAGTTTCCTATCAGCAGTCAAGTCAGTTTGAAACGAGGATACTGCTTGATCGAGTTGGCACGTGTCACAATGGCTTCCGACGGTTCGAGTTGATGTTGAAGTCAGGTCGCGGCGAGTTCCTGTTTGTTCAATGTAGTGCCCGAAGATGCAGCGAGTCAGTCTTTCACAGCGGTACGCTGGTGTTCGAGCAGAGGTGGCAAATAGCACTACTGATACAAGGGGCGTCAAGCCTGTTTGAAGATGTAGACAAGCATTATAAGAGTGGCACAAGTAGCTCTGTGCGTCCTGTCAACTTGGAGGGTCCCCAATGCAGTTTGAAACTGTAAACAGGAATTCTGCTACACGTGGACTTCTGGTTGCCGGGAGTCCCAATCTAGGGGGCCAAGGGCAAGGCAAGTTCTTTTGTTCTGCACTCCCACTCCAGGGATACTTTTAACTCCATTTAGATGCCTTGTTCCAGTGCAGCTGGGAGAGGAGCAGGCATTAGTCAACCCCACTGTTCCCTGGGGATGTTCAGGGGACCAAGCTCTACTCTACTTATATGCCTTCTTCACCCCACCATTGGAGGGCTTTTGATTGCACTGCATTCCCAATAGATGTTCAGTTACTTCTTGTCTTCTCGAAAGCCTAAAGAGGAATCAAGGAAGAAGTGGAAGACCTCTTTCTTACACCGGAAAATTGTCACTGGGGATTGTACAAAAGCATACCTGGTGTAAGGGGTCCCATCTCTGTTGCTGTAACAAGTTATCCATGCTTTATTACATCATAACCTGTGGACATTACACTGGTGTAATGCTTATGCGAAACGCGAGCTAAAACAACATGGTGCCGCTGCGCAGCCATCTTGGACACTCATCTTCCATCAGTGTAATGGAAACCTATGCTTTTCATGGGCGCAGCAGAGTAAACGTGCATCCCAGCAGCGAAGGCAAAGCAAGGTCACATAAATATTGTTGCTGAGTGGACTTGCGGTGGAGAATGGTTATTGTATTGTCCGCTGAAGGACGAGCCAGAGAGGGAGTCGGAGCGCTCTGCGGGTGCAGTGATAAGGGGTCCTGGGAGAATGTGAGGAGAGGGAAGCTGGGTTTTTCCACTTATAGACGTTTTTTCCACTCTTTGCCCCCTTTTACTTGTGACCTGCTCTTCAGCTGATGGCAGTCATATCTGAGAAGGTCTGGGACAAGCCCCCATAACGAGAAGGGTTTCTTTCCTCTGTGGTTAGTAGTTAGAATCTGGACCCCCCCCCGGGTCATGCAGTCTCGCTTAGAGGGAGGACGCTCTGCTCCAGACTCGGTTATTACACATGTTCTCTTCGCCTACCTGCTCTGGGACTAAGCAGTGTCGTAGTGGCCAAGATGAAGGTGTCTTCTGCTACATTGATAACGGTGATGCTCTCTTTTTCTGTTTCTGTATAACGACTATGTTTTGTGTGTGTATGATTTGTCTATATATAAGAGTGAACACAGCGCCTATAACGAGCCATTTATATTTTTTACCATAACTAATGGTCTATGTGTAATTTTTGCCTGTCGGAGTCCAATAACTTTTTTGGCAGGGGAAAGGTAAATCTAAGAGTTCTCCCCCATGTGGCCAAGCAAACGCGAAACATTTTGGTGCTGTGAGCAGGGTGTTTGTGCTGCTATTGATGCCAAAGGAGCCTGGAAAAAATTAAATTTAAAGGTTTGGACTCTGAACGACAAAACCACATTTTTATTGTTGAAAAAAAAATGTGGGTGTGTATTGAGTTATTAACTATAGGGAAGTGAAACATCCATAGGATACAGTGAGTTCCCTATTTAGGAAAAAAGGAGTCTCCGCAGACGGAGACTATCCTGAGGTGACTATCCCAGGGTGGACCAAGAGTCTGTATGACAAAGCCGCACAGACTTGGGCATGTGGTGAGGGTTGAGTGAGGCGAGTCCGGCTGAAGTGGCGAAAATGCCTGCAACACGTGTAAGTGGAGAAGGGGAAAGAGTGTTTGGCTATAGGAAGAAGGGGTTGGATTCTGTTGAATGCTTTTCGGAAGATGCCTCAACAGAATGTGGAATTACAGGTGAATGTCGAAAGACTGGAGAAGGAGTTGGTTGCTGAAAAAAAGATTGCGTTGATGCAGCAGCTCCAAATGAAATTGTATCATAAGACAGACAAATATCAAGCAGTAGCCGAGCGAGGAGTGGTAAGTGTTGCTTGCTACAAATACTGGAAAAGACGAGGGAGGGTCAACTCTCGTAAGGTGGCGACTGTGATTGCCTCCGCAGGGGTGGATTGGGACCCAGATCAGTGGGATGGAGATGTGTTCGATAGTACTACTACTGAAAGCGGTTCTGAGCCAGAAATTGTATCCAAGCCGGAACCTGGCCGAAAAGAGCTAACTGTTAAACCTGTGGTACGTAGAGGAATGGCTGGTAATCCAATGAATCCTGGAGGAGGACTGGTGGATATGACCGCACTCGAGGATTACTCACAACAAGAGATTGGGGAGATCATTATTACTAGGAGCCAGACAGTCAGGCTTCCGTCCCCAACATGGGACCGAGACAGCTCTTATTGAGCTTAAAACACAGATTGACATGCTCAGAGATAACGGCCAAGCCGCCTTACTCCTCATCGACCTCTCTGCAGCATTCGACCTGGTTGACCACTCTGTACTATGCACTCACCTACATACATCAGCCTACTTTTCCGCCGAGGCCATTACATGGATTAGATCATTCCTTAACGGCAGAACCATGAGGGTCTTCTTGCCTACAGATGCAGCAGACCCTATACCTATCACCTGTGGCGTACCACAGGGATCCTGTGTCTCCCCCACACTGTACAATATATTTACCAAGCCCCTTTTCGATGATTTGGAGCATCTCTGTATCACCTACACTAACTATGCAGATGATACCCAGATCCTCCTTCCACTTTCTGGAGATTATGAAAAGGATTTGGCCTTGGTGAATAGAGTGTACTACATCATCCAGGCATGGATGGCCACACATGGACTATGCCTGAATGATGATCAAACTGAACTTATCACTTTGGGTACTACTGCCAGCCTAAAGAAACCAATGCCACCGGCCTATTCATCTTTCATGATTGATGGCGACAGCATCAGGGTGGGTCATGAAGTCAAAACACTGGGATTCTACTTGGACTTCAACTTCTCACTCAATAGACAGATGAGAAGAACATGTTAAGGCAGTCTTACAGTGTCTACGTGAACATAAGCTCCTGGCTAAACCCGAGAATTTTCTTTTCCATGCGTCTACTGTTCACTATGTCGGGTTTGTCCTTAGCCCAGAAGGAATTGAAATGGACCGCTCAAAAGTAGACTCCATTCTATCCTGGCCTGTTCCAACTACTGTGAAACAGATTCAATCCTTCCTGGGGCTTGCCAACTTCTACCGAAAATTCATACCTTCCTTTTCAGAGATAGTACAACCGATTTTTACATTGTTGAAAAAAGATGCTCCCTTTCTCTGACAAGCAGTCCAAGAAGAAGCGTTTCAACGATTGAAGTCCGTGTTTACACAAGCCCCCATCTTGGCTCAACCTGACATTGATCAACCCTTCCTAGTGGAAACGGACGCCTCCAACTACGCCATCGGAGCAGTCCTAAAACAGGAATTCAATGACAAATTAGAACACCCTATCGCTTATCTTTCAGGGACCCTGACTCCTAGCGAAACCCACTATTCTGTTATGGAAAAGGAACTATTAGCCATCCGTCAAGCCTTCACAGAGTGGAGAAATCTACTCCTGGGAGCGAAACATCCTGTTGGTCCGCACGGACCATTGGAATCTTTAAGTTTTACAATCCTTGGAATGTAGGAATAGTCGTCAAGCCCGTTGGGCCTTCTTCTTTGCCCAGTACCAGTTCCAAATCCATCATGTTCCTGGAACACACAATATAATTGCTGACGCCTTGTCCCGACTATGAAACTCTTGAAGTCCGATCCTTCCCCAAGTTGTTTCCCCACACAATATTTGTTGCCCAAGCAATCAGTCTCCTGGAAGACATTCGGATTCAAACCCAGTCCTCTGGGATCTGGAAGGAGTTTACTGGGAAGAATCGACGGAATCTCAAAACAAAGGACGGATATTTGTTCAAGGATAATGGCCTGGTCATCCTCACGCAGAGATTGCGACAAAGAATTACAAGCCTCTGTCATGACACCCTTCATTCAGGGCACCGTGGCATCACCAACACTCTCCGTTTAATACAAAGACAGTTTTGGTGGCCGAAGATGAAAGTTGACGTCCAGCAGTACATCCAAGCCTGTGCATCTGCACTCAAAACAAGCATGATAACAAGAAACCGGCGGGTCTCCTACTCCAACCAAGGCTGCCAACAAGACCTTGGGGATTCATCACTACACACTTTATTGTGGAACTACCACCTTCCAGGGGATACTCAACTATCATGGTTACCATTGATTTATTCACTCACATGGCTCATTTTACACCCTTATATAAACTACCATCTTCCTCTGAACTCGCTGGAATCTTCCTGGAACACATATTCTGACTTCATCGACTACCTTCCAAGATCATATCAGGCAGAGGACCTCAGTACATATCTCACTTTTGGAAACACTTATGTCGTATACTAGGAATCCAACGTGCTCTCTCCTCAGGTTATCATCGACAGATCAACGGAGCCACTGAATGTGTGAAACAAACACTGGAGCAGTATCTTCGCTGTTTCACCACCAAGGTCCAGGACGATTGGTCACTCTTAATACCTGTGGCTGAATTCGCCTACAACACTTCGGATCACTCGGCTGTCAAAACCAGCCTCTTCTTCTGCAGCCAAGGATTCCACCCTTCGGTTCTACCATCCATTCTCCCACATCCTACACCAGTTCCTACAGTCGACTCCTGGATTGAAACCCTCATCAACGTACACAAGGAAGCCAAGGAACACCTAGAAAGGGCCCGAACAAACACCAAGCACTATGCGGATTCCAAAAGAAGACCAGGGCCTTCATACGCAGTGGGTGATAAGGTCTGGCTATCCTCGAAACTGCTGCCTCGACACTTACGACCAAATAAGTTGGCTCCCTGGTACTATGGCCCTTTTTCCATAAAGGAAATCATTAACTCAATGGCCTTCCGACTCAAACTACCAGAATCCTGGAAGGATCCATCCAGTTTTTCACACTTCTCTGTTGAAACCATACATCCAGTCCTCACGGACTGCTCCAAGATCTACCCCTGTGGTTGTAAATGATCAGTTAGAATACGAAGAATCCAGAATATGTGACTCCAGGTACAGACGTGGTCAGCTACAGTATCTGGTCGAGTGGAAAGGGGACCCTCCCAGTGAATGCACCTGGGAACCAGTCTCAAACATAAATGCCCCCAGACTACTCCGAAGGTACCACCTTATACACCCGGGTAAACCTGGAGGAACTGGCTTTCAGAGGAGGCATGCTGTTATGAACCATCGGGCGCGTCCTTTCTGGACTTCATGGTCCCTGACCCATAGGGGACTGAACTCAGCAGTACTCGCAACATGGCCACCGAACACGGAACGCTGTTTGTCAGTCTCTGCGTTGTACGTTCTACGTTCTACAAAGCAGACACGCCCCAGCGGCCCTGCGTGTCTCGACGCTACCGCTTTCAGTAGCCAGACGTGTGCTGCCGTAGTTCGTACTGTGAATTCCTCTGTTTCCTGGTTCCCGGTTCCCTAATTTTCCTCCTCCCCCTTCTTGTCCTCAGTTTGCTTTCCTGGAACATCTTCGCACTCACTTTCCGAGTGTGCTCCTCGGCATTTCCTGGACTTTTCCCGGACATCTGAACGCTCCCTGAAGACGGGACGCTGAACGCACGCTGAAACCCGAGAACCCATGCTCAGGGTTATACAAGACCCGACTGTGCGAAAGAAGACTTCATCAAAGAACTCCAACAAACACAGACAGATGAGAAGGGGGGAAACCTGTGACGCACATATCAGGTGTTAATTGTTCCCCTTACTGAATACATTATTGGATTTGATTTTTTTTAGAAGGGTTGACCCTCGGATTAGGGGGGTAAACCTTATCAGTTTGGAGTGAGTGCTTTCACTTGTACACCCGTGATTGTCGGACAATTAAAGATGCCCCTGGTGCAGGTTCCGATAGCCACTAAAAGAGTGTACATGAAACAATATTGAATCCCCGGTGGTCAGAAGGAAATTTCACAAACCATCAAAGAATATGTCGAAGCCGGTGTATTGCATCCAGTAACCACGGCTTAGAACAATCCGATCTGGCACGTCAAAAACTTCGGACGGTAGCTTCAGAATGACTGTTGATTATCGCAAGTTGAATAAACGCACTCCTCCACTAGAAGCGGCGCTACCGGATGCGGTAACCTTGGTAGAAAATGTACAGAAATTTCAGGGCACTTGGTATGCCGTGTTGGATTTAGCTAATGCCTTCTTCACTGTACCGATTGCTGATGAATGTCAGGAACAGTTTGCCTTTTCTTGGAATGGGAGGCAGTATACGTTCAAACGTTTACCATGGGTTATACATTGACTTTTCAACCACGCTAAAACAAAACATGCAAAACTCATTTTGGACATAACTCAAGTCAAAGAAGACATTGAAAAACTGAATATCCCAGAAAAAACCTTTAAAAATTACAAAATATTGGACAATATCATTGATAAATATTCAACACAAATCAAAATTAAGAGAAACAGACAATTCCTAAGAGACGAGTTGGATTACAAATTTAAAAGAGTATATACTTTCAACAAAAGACCCAATTTCCAAACCCAACAACAAATTGTGAAATCGAAAACTTTAGCACCATCAACTGCAACACCGTCAACATCAGTTACGGATACCCTCAGTGACTCAGAATTAGAAGACAAGAACCTGGAATTGCAGGACCAACAAGCATCAGGTAGCACGACTTTACCCTCATCTAAACCAATTACAAAAACGGGCTCTTCTTTTTTTAAAAGAATTCCAGCAACAAATGTTTATGAGAAATTACCAGAGATCAACAAGCATAAGAAACCCTACCACAATACCCAAACCAAACACAAGAGAGGCAGGAGAGGCGGCAGAACCAAACCTACAAACCGCTCTCAACAAACAGCCGAAAACCCGCTCTCAAACTCCTCTACCTCAACGCAAAACCTAGTCATTAATCTCGCCAATGAGGAACTATCTTTACCACTTATTACAGCACTCAACAAAGGACTACATTTTTGTCCTCACAACACCTATGACTACTCTTCTACAACTGTAGACCTCTTTCACTTTTGCAGGAAATTGAAACTTAGGACATTTTTTGCTAACATTGATCCATTAAGACAAATCCCATCAGTGTCATGAACCGTCGTCTACGTCCTTTCTGGACCTCCTGGTCCCTGACTCACAGGGGATTGCATGCAGTTATCCTTCCAACATGGCCGCCCGGAACAGAATACTCTGGATCGGTCTATGTGTTCCACGCTGCTCATCCTACAAAAGGGACACGCCCCCGCGGCTCTGCACGTCTCAACGCTACCTGTAGTCGGACGTGCTTAGCTGGAGTTCGATCGGAGCTCTCGCTTGATTCCATGTTCCCAGTCCCTTGAATTCCCTCCTGTTCCCTTTCTTCCCCAATCTCCTGGAAAACCTTCCACGCTCGATTCACGGTCTTCCGTGCCTCCGAGCGTACCTTAATTACTTCCTGGAATTACCCTGGACTTGTAGAACGCTCCTGGAAACTGAACCGCTACTCTCACGCTGGACGCCGGAGACCGGCGTTCGGGACTATACAAATTCCGGCCGTAAAGAAAAAGAAATCCCAGAAGGTCGCAAGTACACAACAGAAACAGGTGAGAAGGGGTGAGACTTGTGACAATCAGATCTAACTGTACAGCACGTAGAACAGGCAGTAGATCTTCTCAAAATACCGGACCCAGATGCTCAGTTCACCTTAGAAAGATTCACTTCAGAACAAGACATCGACATGGGTCTAGCTATAAGCACCCAAACTCAAGCCAAAATCAACTTTCATGCCATCCTTATTGGTTGATAACGTGATGGATATTTTCTTTAATGAAGTACAAAATTAACTCAGACTCATTTACCTTAAAGGTACCAAGAACCATCCTAAGAAAAGATATCCTTACAATTTGACGCTTGAACAAAATAAAGCATTGAAAGAACTTCAAGAAATTCCAAACATCATGATTAAAACCTCTGATAAAGGTGGCAACATAGTATTACTTTGAACAAGTGATTATATTGAAATGGCTATGCAACATCTTAACAATACCAACTGTTATGAATTACTTTCAACTAATCCTTTACCACAATTGATTGAAGATTGGAGATTAATGAGCCAACATTGGAGAGATCAATCGCTATTAACAGATGAAGAATACCTTTACATGAATACACCATTTCCTATCCTTTCCACAATTCATTTTTTACCCAAAATCCATAAACCTTACACAAATATACCCACAAGCAGACCCATCATTAACAGCATAGGTTTTTTGACAGAACATATATCAGAGTAAATTGATCGTCAACTACAACCGCTAGCCACCTCACTCTCATACATCAGAGACACCACTCACATTATTCAACAGCATGAAACTATACCCTGGAATCAGAATTACTGTTTTATCACCATGGACGTCTCAGCTCTCTACACGAGCATACTTCACCACAAAGGGCTTAAGACAACAGAATATTTCCTTAAAACCAGATCGATCTCATTTCATAACCAAAATCAGTTGATCCTGGAAATGTTGCACTTTACTTTACAAAACAATATATTCATGTTTGACCAGAAACTATACAAACAAATTCAAGGAACAGCAATGCGTCGTGAAATATGCCCGTTCATACGCAAATCTGTACATTGGCCACTATGAATTGGAACACGCGTGGCAGCACCCATCCTTCACCCAGTTCAATAACATTGTCTTCTGGTCACGCTACATTGACATTTGTCTGATCTGGAATGGAACAATAATGGATTTCCAAGATTACTTTCAATATCTCAATAACAATACCTACAATTTACAACGGAATACAGCTAATCGTGCAGTAACGTTTTGGATGTTACTCTTTACATTCATGACAATATGATCTACTCAACTTTATGTACAAAGCCAACTGCTGTTAACAGCCTACTCCATGTATCAAGCAATCATCCTAAATATGTCATAAACAATATTCCTTTTGGAGAAATGTTACGGATAAAAAGAAACTGCACCACCAATGACGAATTCATCAAACATGTATCCCAAACAATGACAAACTTCAGAGAGAGAGGCTACAATGAAGACCTTGTAACCAAGAGCTACCACGAAACTCTCAGCAGATCAAGACAAGCGCTTCTACAAGTTAAAAACAATAAAGAAATCCCCAACGTACAGCGCAAAACCAGCTTTGTGACAGCATACAGCTCAAACAATTCAATAATCAAAACAATTTTATCTACAAATTGGAACATCCTAAGAGCAGACCTGGATCTCTACACTACACTAGAAGATCACCCTACTATAACTTTTAGAAAAGCCAAGAATTTGAAAAATAGACTTGGCCCATCACACTTTGTAACCAAGACACACCTTACAGGCACATCAACAGTGACCATGTGGCTCCAGCAACCTTTACGAGGTAATTACAAATGCGGACAATGCTCACTATGCCAGTACTCAGAAAATGCCAAAACCATCATAATCAAACCTAATGGAACCAAATACCTTATTCAACAACTTATCAATTGTAACAGCAGATACGTAGTGTATGCCATCAGATGCATATGTGATCTTCTCTACATAGGAAGTACAATTCGTCCGCTCAAGATCAGAATTGGCGAACACATCAGGGCCATCCAAACACCAGGACCAAAGATCACCATTAGCAACTCATTTGCAATCCCTGCACAGACCTGATGAACTTCAATAAATTGAGATTTTTTGCCATAATAAAAGTATTGCCACCTCCCAGACGGGGGAACATTGAACGTTTACTGAGGAAACACAAAGCACAATAGATTTGTTCTATGGACGCCTGCCATTCAGGATTGAACTTTGATCCGGAGCTCTTTCACTTTCTTTAAATGATCTATTGTACACCCTTAAGTCAAAAGATATGTGCATAATTGTTATGTAATTCATTGTGTCATATTATCTGTTCAGTTCAGCTTCTTCCTCTCAGTGTTGCTATCAGTTTAACATAGTTTCATAAGTTGTATCCATTTAAAAAGGTATGTAGGATTTATCAGACCTTTTTCTCTTGCCCACAGCAAGGACATAACATATCTATAATTGAGACGCTATGTTTTTTCACTTAGCACTATTAACATATAGAATCAGCTTTCATTGGACACTATGTAAAAGCAAAAAGAGAATATCGAGGCTGACTACCACAAAGGGAAATACACCAAACACGGGCTTACAAAGATACACAGATCCTTATTCTACAACTGAACAGTTTTCAAAGGAACAAAGTATCAGATAGCTATCTGGCCCTCAGTACATCACAACGAATACCATCCCTGTCGGTGTGAGAAGTGAGTGGGACTGTACATCAGAATATTCACTCCTTTATAGAATTTGTAACATGATGTCCAGCCCATCTACAGGTTAATTAGTTCTAGGGCTAGGGGTTCGTGCCGCGTTCACCTAATTTATTCATCTATATGCATATGGATGATTCCCAGTTTATATACAAATAGGTTACAATGGCAACAGTGTGTCTTCGGATTTAACATTAAGCCTTCGTACATGTTTTATACAACGTAGTTCAACAAGTGTTCACATTCAGTATTTAAACAACATTGTGCTTAATATATGCTCACGGATCAGTTTCGTTGGCACAGGTAATCCTCGATCTACAGGTCAACAAAGGACAAGGTCTCCTTACATGACCCTAACATTGGGCCTGCAGGCATTTTAGGCATTAACTTCATGTGAAGGTCAAGATGGCCAAGTTACAAACAGAAGAACACTGTCCACCATTTTAGAACACAGGGTGACTTTGGAGTGAGAATCAAAATAGTGGATGAACCTAAAAGGTCAGAACCTTGCAAAGCAGATTTCTTTGTAGAGCGACTGGGTTTAGGCCAATATATACAATAAAGAGGCACAATATAATATCCCGTTCAACAACTACTTTTTCAATTCAGACACAAATAAAAGTAAAAAGAACCTATGTTTTTTAATAAAATACTAGTTCATAGCCCAAACTTAGCTCCATAAAACTGAGCATGATTGCTGCACTAATTGTGATGCCAGTTCCAAAATGGCCGCTGTACGCGTGATGTCATTGCGTCAATTTTTGACGCAATGACGTCATTGCGCGATACTTAAAATGGCCATTTTTTGGAGAACTAATCCACAGCAATCGAACCATCTGTTTTGATCCTTCAGCAGACCATTTCTCCTCTACTAGGTAAGCAATCCTTATCCTTGTCTCTAAGCAATAATTCCCTACACCTTTGGGTATAATTGCTAGAATTATCTAGGATTGACAATCAGCACCAGTATTTTATAAACATATATACTTTCTTTGGAGGATATCCCAGTTCTAATTATGTGAATGATAAATACATAGCACTTCAAGAGGGGATTTTTGGAAACTAATGGACTTTGCAATCTAAGTTTAGAATTCTACATAATCGCCAAGTACCGCCATGAGAATCAATAAGTGAGTACAGGAACATTTTATCACTAACTTATTTTCCATTTGCAGCCAAATATGGTATACAATTTTGTATGTTGTTTCTTGCTTTGTAGGGCTCTATCCTCATATGACAACACAGAACCTCTGGAAATAGAGATTAAACTATAAAAGGATTTAACCATTGGCAGTATCAGTTCCTTTCATTCCTTAATACGCATTGTCTGAAGTATGCCTCATTGATTCAACAAACTCTACTATGAAGCACTGTTGACAAACACACCTCCTGAAGAACCGCTCACAACATAAAGAGGGGAAACATGTGTTGAGGGCATTAGCAGAGTTAATCTTTATTTTAGTAACCTGCTTTCATTCTTTGGACTACAAAACTCAAAAATTGAGCGGAGATATCTTTTAGTTATTCAGAAGAAAAAAGCCAAAAACCTTTTCAGCACCTCTGAGATAGTAAATGGACTCTATAAGAAGATCGTTGCTTTCCCTTTACAAGGCATATTATAAGCAGTGTCGCATACAATTTGCTATGCAATTTCTTAGGTTTGCTAATTAAATTGACACTTGTGTAGCACATCTAGCTATTTAAATTACCTTATTCAATGGAAGCACAGCTCACCCAGCATTCCTCTATTACCCTTGGGATTCCCTCCACTCGCTTTTATCTGTTCACTGCAAGTGCAAAGAGGCTAATGGGCGACAGTGCAACAGAAATCATCTCCACTATTAAAATTGCCTGTGTGGGAGTTCTAGGCACGAAACACTTTTTAAAGAAATAATTGTAAAACAGAATTAATCTGGATTATACTTTTACTAAGCTAACTATATCCTGTCTGGCAAAGACCAGTATGTGTGATTTTTCTTTTTTTTTTTTTAAAACAGCCCTGCAATTCCCTTCCTAAAAATCAAGTTGTTAAATAATGTAAAATTACAGTATTTCGACTGCATTGTCTACATGTTTTTCAGTAGGTTTAAGTAATTGTATCTAAATTTCATAGTCAACTATATTTCATTTTGTTGGGCTAATTGCATCATAATGACAAGTGAACACTTTTGAAAAAGTACATGATCACATGGCCAAATGTTTTTGATGGCAAACCTAGTTCTATGACCTGCAGGTTGCATAATCTGTACAACTAGTGTTCAACCCAGGAGTTGATCTCAAATTCCTCCCATTGTTTCATGCTGTTGCTTTATACCAGCTCCCTTGAAAGTGAGAGGGCCGCAAAACTACACTTTTCCAACTAGTTTGTCCAGTTCTCTGCCTGCTACACCATCCACTCTGCTTAGTCGCTTACTTTATTTCCTCTTACATAATGAATACACAAAACTAAGTAGAGGTTTACGCAGAATAGTAATCAGTAATTGGACTCAGTATGTACAGCTATAGATCTACTGCTCTAGGTGCTAATACCGATAAACTTTGCTTTCATGTATGCGTAGGGCTGGAATGCTGTGCTTGCGCTTACCTGACTCCTGCTTAAGGACCGTTGGTGGCCCTGCCCTCCCCCTAAAAGGGGTAAACAACGCTATATTGAAAACAGTTGATATCAATGACGGGCAAGGGCCATCTTGTCCACCTGAAAATAACAATTGACCTCCCTTAGGCAAAACCATACATCTCAGGCTAGGACCTGACTTTAACATTGTACTTTTTGGTTTTATGAAACTTCTGAACTTGTCCTTACACAGCCAATGAAGGGTCAAGCGTCCAATTGGAAGGACACTGCCCTGTGCAGCACTGACTGCACCCAGCCGCACAGAGCCTTTTTTTATCATAGCTATTTTTTTTTTGTCCATTTATGTAGCTAACCTTTACATTTTACAGACACTCATTGCACTTCTGTATTACTTCAGAGGTACATAGAAATGCTGTATTGTTTCTAATGTTATGTCTGAATACAAAATTACTAAACAAATAAGTTTGTTTTCTAATCAACACAATTTTTATTAGCAAATTCTGCTAATCAATTTTTGAAAACTAATGTATGCCTTGCTTTGTAGCTTCATTTCATTCAGAATAATGAATACTTAACCATTGACAATCAGTGAATTTAAACTTGATTATCAAAGGAATCCTATTTTTGAACATTGCAATGGACTAACCATCTTCTGTTTTTCTTGCATCAATTATTAAAACATTGAAAACTTCAAGTATAGCTTCTATTTTTTTTCAGAAAAAGCGCAACTAAACGACTATTCTTTTTTTTTTTTTCCAATAGGTTATATGCATAGTCCGACAATCTGTCACCGGCTGGTGGCAGAACACTTGGACAAAATTCTGTGCAAACCTGATGTACACATTGTTCATTACATTGAAGACCTGTTGATTCAAGTAAGGATGAGAATAGTGTGCAAGTACACCTAGATCTTATCATGGAGGATTTAAGGAAAGAAGGCTGGGAGATTAATGAAACTTGTGTGCATAGACTATTGAAGCCTGACCCGGCGCTCCACTAACTGGAAAACAGCTGTCTTTGAAATCTTTTTTCCTTCCGAGCCGTGAAGGGGCTCTGTCGGTGCTTGGGCGCTTCCTGGAGGAGGCGTGGCCTGACCATCTCACGTGACTCCTCACGTGACCCAGCACCTCTTCATAGCGGCGACCCATCTGCCCGAGGGGCGCATTCTGCAGCTTGTGTGCAGAGACTATTGAAGCCTGACCCGGCGCTCCACTAACTGGAAAACAGCTGTCTTTGAAATCTTTTTTCCTTCCGGGCCGTGAAGGGGCTCTGTCGGTGCTTGGGCGCTTCCTGGAGGAGGCGTGGCCTGACCATCTCACGTGACTCCTCACGTGACCCAGCACCTCTTCATAGCGGCGACCCATCTGCCCGAGGGGCGCATTCTGCAGCTTGTGTGCAGAGACTATTGAAGCCTGACCCGGCGCTCCACTAACTGGAAAACAGCTGTCTTTGAAATCTTTTTTCCTTCCGAGCCGTGAAGGGGCTCTGTCGGTGCTTGGGCGCTTCCTGGAGGAGGCGTGGCCTGACCATCTCACGTGACTCCTCACGTGACCCAGCACCTCTTCATAGCGGCGACCCATCCACGTTAAGCCCGGCAGGGGTAAAGGGCGCCGGCTGTTGTGCGGCTGTTTGGCGCTGGAGGCGCCAGATACGTATAGGGGAGACTGCGGAGACACTATCTCTTTGATCCCCGAAATCCTCCACGGAAGAAAGCACAACTTACCGCGACACAAAATCGAAGCAGCGTAATAGACACACAAACGTGGCAAGTGCAGCTAAGACTACCCTTAGCCCCTCCATGACGGACGTTGTAAAAACACCGAATAAGAAGTCTGGGCCTCAGACTCGTAACAAAACCCTCCAGCAACGCCGCATGCTAAATCCCTGGACAGTCCTGAGCAAGGAGCCGCCTCATGATGGAAAGGTAAGCAAACAAATTGTACACCTACAGTCACCTATTGATAGGGGGGAAAAAGGAATCTTGAATGACGTAATTGAATCACGTAAGGTGCCCCTAGCAGACATGACGCCGGAAACCCTAAAGATCCAATCATCTGCTGGACTAAATGGGGGCACAATTACATCTAATACATCTCTTTTAACTTCTCAAAGCCCAAAAACCAGAACTGCTCCAACTGACGACGTGTACAATAACGACGTCCTACTCCGCCCAGCTTGCGAGAAAGATTCTGCCCCATTGGTGACGGAAGTAGTCCTGCAAGAGACACAAGCGATGCAATCTATGAATGTATCGGCAAACACTTCAATGACAACGCCTCCCAAAATTGTTTTACTAACACTAAATAACTTAAAACCCCTTTCACAGTCAATATGTGAGTCAAATGAGAATAATCGCTCTCCTGTGTCGCCTGAGGCATTCTTTTCACCATTTGAACTTACAGATGCCGATTTGTTGGCAGCCGCACATGTTGACTTAACTCAAATCAGCGGCGTAAAAGCTAACACGTCACGTATGTCATTGCATGACTGTCTAGAAACAACTACCTGTGATCAAAATGGGATATCTATTCCATTAGAGTCTGAACACACGGCGCCATCCCAAATCACAGCTGGGAAACAAATCGAGTGCCAAATTGTTGATGTAGACCTGGATATCCAACAAAGCCTCCATCCTGTTAAAATGCATAACAACAATATAGAAGTGGGTGAGTCGAACAGTAGCGACTTTGAAAGCACTCATGAACTCCCACGCGCCTCGTTGAATGCCACCACGAAAGATTTGCAGCAGATACAATTCCATGCAACCCATGGAGGATCAGCACTACCTGGAGGGAAAGTAAGACGTTTTCATCCTATGCCAACTGGAAAGCGGCCTGAAAGAGCCTCAAACCAAATCTTTATTGCTCCACCAATGCTTGTAAAAGAAAACAGCATTATAAAATCGCAGGCTAAACAGGGTAACACATCTTACGAAAAAAACCCACATGGCTTGATGCTGCCCTTTGCCAGCTCCCTGCAACAGCCGCCGATAAACTGTGCTCGGAGCCTAGATGGCAACATGCAAGTAAGTGAAACATCGTATCACCTGCATATTGCTTCCGAGCAAGAACTCCATCGAAATGTAAAGTCACTAAACACCGCTGCTACAGCTTTGAGGGCACACATGTCTTCATGCCGAGACAAAGATATTGTCTCAAACACACAAATCACAACAAGAAATACTGTCAAGGGAGTAATGTCGGATCCAATTCTTGAAACAGCGAATCCATTTACAAGCACTCCCTTGGCATCTACAAGGAAAAGTAATACTAACAAAGATCTTGATTCCTTGCGGAAAGCTGATCCAACTCCTGAAATGAGAGCGCATGCTAAGGACGCATCGTGTCTCTCAGCAAGTGGCGCAGAGACTATCGGACAAACGCCAGCAAAAGCTAGCATCTCGTCAGCCGCAGCAATGCAAATACATAACAATGTTCTAGCGGCATCCTCTTTAGCCATGATCCCATTTATTAAACTTTATGAAGTTCTAAGTGAACGGTTACATGATCAAGGCGCCATGCTGTCGAACCTAATTCAGAAAACGGAAGAAATTGAAAAATCCAATACAAATTTAAAGGCAAAAATAGAGGCCGAGGCTAAACGATCAACATCATGGCATCAAAGACAACATGACCAGGCCGTTCATAACAGCACGCAAATGGAGAAACTTGTAGATGGTCTCATAAATGCTCTAAATACAATGCAAAACTGTCAGTCATGTGACGCACAAGGATGTAAGTCCAAATACCAGTACAAAGAATACCAATACTTCTACCACGACATCGGATGAAATCTCCGTAAATCAATGTCAAGTCTTAATCGAGATTGAGAGTGCGACACTACCAGAAGTTAATGGATGTCGCCAAATAGCCACCAATATAACAAAGACAAATGAATTAAAGTCTCAGAACATCGGGCGGGACGCTGCGACTGATCCTGGCAAGACAACTCAATCCGGTACCCATGGAAGTGAATCAATGGACAACAGAACAAAAGATGTTACCGTTGACCCGCACCAAAAAGACCTACAAATGAAAGTTGCCTTGCCAGGTTGTCATTTCTCTTCATTTGGCATCTTTTCTGGCTCTGCAAAAACAACGGCTACCATGTCTACTGTAGATGTAATCAAACTTCTTGACAAAAAAGAAAGTGGGATAACAACTAAGGTTACAAAAAAAACTACCAAAAAGAGCAGGCTCCTCTAAGAAAAAAGAATTCATAAGAAACTTATCAACTCCGCCACGTCCGAGTCTGTTTACACGTAATAACAATTTAAACAAGAAAAATTCTGATTCTGTTGCAAACTTAGCTATTCCAGTGTCCTCGTCTAAAGGAATTCACAAACCATCCTCGAAACGAAGAAGAATCATCTCTGACTCTGAGACCAGCTACACTACAATCGTATCCACCTCAATCGATTTATGTGATTTGTCCACATATTCGATTGGCGAGGAAATGCCTGACGAATGCGGATTACCGAGCACGAAAGAGTCCTCTGGACTGTCTCTAGCACAGGCCGTAAAACAACGGAAAGGCAAACAAGAAAAAACCCGGTCACAAGAAAAGCACCCAAGTTTTGGGGGCTCTGTTAACTCCACACAGGATCATATGGGAGACAAACAGTTGAATCCGAAATTTACATCCAACCAACGAACTCAACGGGTTCACTTTAAAAGTAAAGTACACGAGACCACACATGGAAACTTCAAGTGGATGTCGCAAATTACGTCTGCAAAATATACAATGCGATGATGCAGAGGTTAACCTCAACAGGTCAAATATCATGAAACTTCAAATGTGTGCCGTCTTTACGTACAATCGTTTCAGATGACATACGGATTGTCGAGTATGCAACTGAAAGAAACTCAGATCAGGTCCTATTACACATTAACTCTGCAAGCGTGCGTAGCACGCTTTTAAAGGCTGTTGATGAACTGCTATTCTTTGGGTTTGAAATTTCTGCGGAACCGGAGCAAGTTGAGCCAACTCGAGTTGAAAGATCAAATACAGGGAAAAAACAACAATCTAACCCAATTGACTCGGACACATTAAGACAGTCAATGAGTATCACCGTGTCCTCAAGGCCAGATCAATCCTCGAAAAGAAATATTACTACGAAAAAATATAATCAAAATCAAACAAAGACACATCATTAGCCATGACTAGTTTCAAGGGATAAGCCAATGGTACTCCTATCCTGGAACACACGTGGATATAAGCATTTATTCAATGATTTCGAGACACCACTCGAAAATATCTTCATCATTTGCTTGCAAGAAACATGGCTATGCACACCGCCAATTTGTGATGGATTCACTGTTCTATTAAATACAGCAGTCAAAAACATGAAAGGTCGCCCAAGCTCGGGCTTAATCACATTGGTAAGAATAACTCAATCTTGGTCATCTCCGATATCAATAAACCCAAATCCGTATGTACAAGGGACTATAATACATACCTTGGAAAAAAATCCCACAAAGAAACTTCATTTATTAATTATAAACATCTATCGGAACCCATTAAAGATCAGCACAGACAGCATAATTTCAGCAATATCACTACTAATTGACGACGCAATGACAACCTATAACAACCTATCAGTTATCTGCTGCGGCGATATGAACTGCACGTGGTTTCAACAAAATCACTCATCGAAACAGTATCAGCAACTCGAAAACGAGGCGCTCGATGAAAGAGCAAAAAGATGGCAAACGGCCATGAGTAATCGCGATCTTGTAATGTTAAATGGAAACGTTAAAGGAGACGTGCCTGCTAAACCAACCTGGTATCGAGATGCCTCACATAGCATTCTTGACTATATTTGGCTCTCGAAGAACCAGGTGCCTAAGCTAGTGGATCTGCAAATAAAGCAAATTAACTATAGTGATCACAGCCTTCTTCAATTACGTATCAAGATGAACACGATCCTGCAAACAAATCCATTTAAAGTTTCACTAGAAACCAATTGTCGTGGAAATCGTCTACGACTAAAAAGCAATCAAATTCAACAAATTGGGGAGAAATTAATGATTGAGCTAGGAAATCAAAGACCTGATTATATTCCATTGTTAACAGAGTTTACCATTCCTGGAAAAAACTCATTAAAGCTTGGTCAAAATCATCGCCATATATATTCCAAGGTATTACATGAAGAAAAAAAGGCTTTGCGAAAAGATCTGAGATTGATAAAGAAGAGAAATTCCAAGTTGGACGCCCAAAAAGAATTAGAAACACGACGCATGATGTATCGAAATTGGACAAAGTCATATGCAGCCATAATAGAGCAAGATCGTGCAGAGCATATGTTACAATTAATTATGACTAAAAACACACGTGACATATGGAAAATCCTGAATATGGAGCTTTTAAATTGCAACTCAATCCCAATAAACTCCATAACAGGCGACGTTTGGAATAGGCACTTCTCTCTGGTGTTTAAGAAACCGGATTTCGAGATCCCAACACCAAAATGTTCTGCTGACACTCAATGGGATGTACAGATGGGCCATGAGGAAATCGTGAATGCTATAAAAGCTCTAAAGATCTCAAGTGCTGCGGGACCCGACTTGATCTCAAATATTGATCTAAAAAAACATCCAAACGAATGGGCAATTTTCATTGGTAAGCTATTCTTAAAAATCAGTCAGTCCAAAGAACTGCCTGAATCTTGGACATCGGCGATTGTGGTGCCAATTCATAAGCGAGGCAGTTGGGACGATCCAAACAACTATCGCCCAATTGCCATGCTAGACACCATTGGAAAGATCTTTGGGTCGAATCTACGTATCAAACTTGCAAAATGGGCCGAAACGTCACAGATCAATGACATCCGGCAAACTGGATTTACGAAAGGGACCGGAGTCGACGTAAATCTGCTCATTCTCACAATTCTAAAGCTAGAAACCTTAAATAAAAATGGCAAGATTCACCTAGCTTTCATCGATATGAAACAAGCTTTCGATGGTGTGAATCGAAGCTTATTATGGGAAAAATTGTCCAAGTGGCTATGTCCGGCATCCATTTTAGAGCCTATCATTGCTCTACATGAAAATACTTCAATCAAAGTCCGGCTAAACAACAGTGGATTGTTATCAAATAAAATAGCTACCCACAAGGGTGTTAAGCAATGTTGTCCCCTAGCTGCTGAATTATTCAAACTATTTCTAGCTGATCTGCCAATTTACCTGAACAAAGTCATATGCTTCTCACCAAAAATAAATCACACAGCAATTAATTGTATAGTCTACGCGGATGACCTGGTGCTGATAGACAGAACCCAAATTGGCCTACAACGTCTCTTACTAGGCTTGAAATCCTATATGGGCATAAACCAACTGGAAATAAATTCACAGAAAACAAAGATCATGTCCTTTGGAAATATTAGAAGCAAAAAAGATAAAGGTTTCAGGTGGAAAATCGAAGAAATCAACTTAACATCTGTCGATTCAATAAAATACTTGGGGATACAATTTAACAATTCCGTCTGCGAACAACAATGGATCGCAGATTTAACATCCAAAATGTCGAAGTTAGCAACACAAGCCGAAAAAATCAATAAAAATTTTGGAAAATTTTCATTGGAACCCGTACTCAAATTTTACTTACAAAAAGTAACCCCAACAATAATCTTTGGGGCTGCGGCGGGTTGGAATATAAGCGTGCAAACTTGGAATGCCTTGGAAGGTCACTTCTGGCGGAAAGTCCTGCAACTGCCACAGGCAATACCACTATCTAGTCTGCGGCAAGAACTAGCAATTAACTCCCTTCACATGAGAGTGGTCTGGAACTCAATCTCAATAATGCAAAAAATGACCCTCGATTCATCCGCATCGGCTTATAAAATCTTTGCAAAAAATGGCAGCTCAAAAAAAGGCGACATTCTCAATCCATGGTTTCAGAAACTGTCGGCGTTTCTCACAGCTGCACAAATAAGCAATCAAGAACTGCTTAATTGGCCACAGCTGGCAAAAAAGAAATTTGAAAACTGGGCATGGATTGTTACCAATGAAGAAATGTCAAAACTAAAATCAACAGACGAAATGAGAGGCGTGCACAGGAAGCTAAATGAACCAGCGCGATATCTATTGTACTGTCCATCTCGTCATCACCGAACCCAATTTTTAAGGTTGCGAGTCAATGCTTTAAAAACGAAAGGAACTCTCTGGCAAAGAAAAGATAAATCTATTGACGATAATCTCTGTCGTTTCTGTAAACAGTCAATTGAAACAGTCAAACATCTGCTAATCGAATGCACTCAAACTGTCAAACAACGATCACTACATCTAGGGAACTTTGCACCACTAGATGAAGATATGGAGCGATGGTGGGGGCGGATCATTTCAGGAAGTAACACAAGACTTGTATGTGCGACTGTGAATTACTTTGACTCGATTCTGAAAATGGACTCCCTTAACTAGAATTAGCAGTGAGAGTCTTTTTTTTTGGTTATGAAGTGATTTCTTTCTGTTGAAACAAAAGTTTGTCTCTTGAATTCAAACTGAAGTTTTTCAATAAAAAAAAAAAAAAAGAAACTAAAACCCAAGGTCCGGCAGAGAGTGATTTTTCTGGGAATATGGTGGCATAATGGACATCGTGAAATGGTGCCAAAAGCCAAGCAAAAGATTCTCAAGTTTTTAACTCCCGAGAACTAAAAAACAAGTTCAACATTTTATTGGACTGTTTGGATTCTGGTGTCACCCGCCCATTAGGGTGCCACCTGTGGAGCAAATGGAAGCTACGGCACCATTGAACGGTGCCACTATGTTCTTCGCCGTTCCTCCTGCAGCGCCCCAGCCTTTTTTCAGCATGGTTGCCGCCGGGCTGCCTCAGCCATTCGGCACCCGGCGGTCGGCGTGTTGCAACCCGTGGACTTACTTTGGGGGCGACGCTAGTTTTTTCTCACATTCTCTACACTTTCAGCACTTTGCTCCACTTTTCTCTTGTTCTGGCTCTCTCTCTGTACACTGCCCTTGCGTGTCGCTCGCTCCTATCTTGCTTTGGACTCTCCTTTGCATTGGATTCATGTTCTCTCACTCTCTTTGCATCCCTGTCTGCCTGTGACTTCGGCGGTGCTTCCGCCTCCCGTCCTGGGTACTCATGTTGCCACGCTGCCTCTGTAGTGTATTTACCTCCTGTCACTCTCCTTACTGTTCTCTCTGCTCCTCCCTTGGCACTCTGCATGCATTAGACTTCCTGACTTGGCATCTGTCCTTCCCTGCACTGGAGTTGTTTTCATACTTATCTCCCAGAATATGGACTGCTAACATCCAGTTGCCTGCAGGAACAGTCATTTTTCACCACGCTTCACGTCTGAACATCGACTACCCCGCTATCAAGTTTTTATTTTTTGTGGCCGCCCTGGGCTTTTTCCTCTTGTTGGCTCTCTCTGGGAAGGGGCCGCTGGGCCGCTTGCCTGCTCTCTTACCTCAGGCAGCCATAGTGTCTTCCCTCTGAGGGAGACCATATCTCTTCCAAAAACAAGGCAAGGGTCAAGAAGAGGAACGGATAAGAACACACAACCTCTCTCCAATGAATCAGGTGAGGGAGAAGGAGAGCTGTCAGAATTGAGGGACAAGCCCAATGAAGGGGATATTCCTGTCATCTGGAGACAACATATCCCACATTTGGGGCAGAGTTTGGCACCCCTTTACAAAGTAACATGCAAAAAATTCAATTTTGAATGGGGTGAGGAGCAAGAATGAGCATTCCAGTTGGCCAAAGATACCATTCAAAAAGTGTTTGATTTATGGCCATTGAGGGACGGAGAGGCGGAGTTAAATGTATCCGTACAGGATATCTATGCCAACTGGAGCTTATGGCAAAAACTGGACAGAAAGCGGGTGCCCTTAGGATTTTGGAGTCGGAAGTTGCCCGATGCTGGTGACAGATATACTCCCTTTGAGAAACCACTGCTAGCATGTTACTGGGCACTCATAGATACGGAACAGATGACGGTGGGCCATGATGTATTAATCCGGCCTGAAATACGAATCATGCAATGGGTACTGAGCTCCCATAAAAGACACAAATTCGTCATGCACCAGAGGCTAGTATCATCAAATGGAAATGGTACATTCAAGATCGTTGCCGAGACCAGGAAGGCATGGCAAAATTATATGAACACGTGGCGGGAGTCCGATGGTAGACCTTGAGCCAGCGGGAGAGTTGACTTGACGAGTCTCCAGTTGAATGGGGGATCCCATATGGAGAATTAGCAAGTGAACAAGTGGAACATGCATGGTTTACTGATGGTTCAGCCAAATATGTGAGAGTTGAGCGACACTGGAAAGTAGTAGCGTACAATTCCATATTGAAAAAAGTACTAACCACCTCTAGTAAAGGGAAGAGTGTCAAAACCTTAAAGGGATGAAAGGGTATCGACCCCCTCTCCCGACCCAGAGAAGCCGAATAGATGACCCTCCCACCGTGGTTGGCACGGGCGCCTGGATATTACTAACACAGGTAACCATGTGGCAGCCAATGGGGGGAAGACGGATTTAGGGAAAGGGGGGTGGACAGATAAAGGAAATGTGGGGAAGAGAGAAGTGTGTCTGTCTGTCTGTGTGTGTGTGTGTATGTATATATATATATAGCACAATCAAAACCTACTGAAATCCTACACTCCTAAACCTGACCTCCAAAACGTGATAATTGCTAATTATTCATAACTCCTGCATAACCTATGCATCCTATTACCTGCATGCTCAACTTTCACAAACATGAATGCACATCGTTTTCACTAACATAAAACATGAAGTAACCGAACACCAGACATAAAGCGTACATGGACCCAAATGCAAGACATGTTAACAGCAAGCTTTATGGCACAAACAAGGGAATTTCCCTGGGATGATGAAACAAGACACATGGCCCATTGAGTTAGCAAAAGCAACAAACCACAGTTGCCTTCAGAAGCTCGAGGAGTCCTCTCTATCTGACATGTAATGTTCTGAGTTACGTGTCCTTAATCTCCTAAATCAAAAACTAATAGCGTGCACCCATTCTCAGGGTGTGAGTATTCCAAAAGGTATTGGCATCATACTCTGCAAATGAACGTGTCCTTAATGTTGCTCCTTAATGCAGAACACTGGTTGGTAAACCCATATGTCAGGAGCTCAAATGAAATGCTTGCACCAATCATAAAATGCGCAAGCACACGTCTCTTAATACTTTCCCTGTTTGTTTATCACAGGATTAGAGATTGCAGTATTCATGCGCCATTCCTACATATTAACCCCATAAACAGTCATGGCTCTGTGAACACCGCCCAACACAATAATAAATGTTATGCACTTATCTGCTTGTCCGGGTGCCTTGTGAATAGACCCGGACTCCGTGGAATGACGCTGGGTTACAGCCTGGGCCAACACTGCTCACCACCGCGGCCCAGGCCTCTCAATCAGCATACTGACGTCCCACTCTGCACCGTATCTGCTCACTCGCGAACGCTGTCACTCCCTGTGCTGCACAATCCTTAATTATCCGCACCAGAGCATGGGTGGCTGGCGATTTAGTAAGCCCCATAATTACCTCAAGCTGGCTCAGGGTGCGAATACACACACAACTACACGCTGGCCCACATGCTGCTGGGAAAATGTAGTTCCAATCTTATTTCTTGCAAGTAATGTGCCTTCTCATGCCCCAAACCCAATTTCTGACAAGAGTAGCCAGTTCGCGGAGCTATATGCTGTGTATTGGGCTTTGAAGCAAGAGACGCCTGGGAGTTGTCATATTTATACAGATTCCTGGTCCTTTGCGAATGGGTTGGTGGTGTGGCTGCTAACTTGGCAGAAGAATGGTTGGAAAATGCATGCTAAGGAAGTATGGGGAAAAGACTTGTGGCAAGACATTGCTGAGATGCTAATGCATACTACGGTAACTGTATATCATGTAGACGTACATTGTGCAACAGACTCATTAGAGCGGTGGTTCAATTCTGTTGCAGACGAACACGCAAAACTTGCTATCATGGACATGAGGGTTGAGGAGGCTGATTTGGAAGGGATTGCAAAATGGGCCCACCAGAAGAGTGAACATCTCGTAGAGAAGGCTACTATCAGGTGGGCAAAAGGCAGGGGAATCGGCATTCTGTTAGAAATTGTGAAAACGGGCGCTGTTGAGCAGCCGAGGAAAATGGCTGCTTGGAACCGGCATTGCCAACAACTGGGCCCGCATCACAGCACGGCCTCCCTGCTGTGGCTGCTCGTGCCGGGTCACGCCGCCTTCCCCGATCCTTGAGCGCTGTGGGCTCCCTGTGGCGGCTCCTTGCCGGAACGATCCGCTCCCCTGCCGAGCCCTGTGGAGCGGGACTCTTCACCGCCTGTCGGACGCGGTGGGCTGGAGGGGAGCCCCCCTGCGCCTACGCATAGACGCGACCCCCTCTGGTCGATGAGGCGAGACTGCTCACGCTGCACTACGCACTGCTTCTGAGACGCCGCATGAGGAGTGGCTCTTCCCCCAGCAACAGCTGCTGCTTCTGACGGTGGCGGTCGCCGGACGCAGCCGCTGCCCTCCCGCCTACCCCGGCGGCCCTCTGCGGAAGCGAACCCTCAGCCCCCACCGAGATCCTGCCAACACGGCCCCTGTGCATTCCTGGGCTGGGAGCTGCTCTTCATTGGCCCCGGATCTGGGCCTGGCTCCGGCGGGCGAAGCGCGGCCTCCTCGGTAAACATACGGGCCCAGCCGCCCTGGAGGCTGCAAGGTGGGTGTAGTGACCTAAACTTCGCCCCTCCACCCAAGGGGGGGCCCTTGAACTACCCAGCTACCCACTCCCCACTTGGAGGAACGACTCCACGGAAGCTTCCCTGCTCCTCCCTGGAATCTCTCCGCCCGGGACACGCTGTACCCCCATGCTGCAGCCACTGTAGCCTGGGGTTCACCTCCCCTTGTTCACCATTTACGTTTGAGAAGAATAGAATCCAGCCTGGCCTCGCCCCATGAGGCTCCAAATATCCATGTGCCATGCTTCACCTGATTTGGAACTGCAACGTTGTGGGGGCCACCGCCGGGCGAGTTCCCCACTCTAGAAAAGAGCACACCAGCGGGTGTACGGCCCCACTCCTTTCTCCCTAACGCCTCATTGTCCTGTACACCCAAGCATACCTCGAAGAGACTTTGATTGCACAGAGCTTGCTGAACCCAGCATCCTGCGCTCCCCTGGCTCCTCTTTTCCTGCAGCGGCCCCGCCATCGCTGCCGCGCTGCATGCGGACCTCCCCCGCTCTGCCTGATCAATACTAATCCTACTGCGCTGGAGCTACTTACGGGCTGCGCTTCTGTCTGCCCCTCGGAGACCCACTCTCTGGCCATCATTAGCCCTGGCGAATCAGTCGCTGTTCCTGCCGCAGCAAGGCGCGGGCTGTCACTAAAGTAGGCGCTATGGACAGGATTGCCAGGGCGGCGCCTGGTACTGACCAGGCGTCCTCTTCTGCGACACATGAGGATGGTGGGGTCCTGCAGGTCCACTCGCAACCAGACCTATCTGTGATGATGGAATCTATGGCAAAAAACTTTGCTGCCTTCCATGAAAAGCTGGACGACATCAATGCGAATGTAGCCTCCCTGAAAGCGAAAATCGACCAGCATGGTGCCAGGATCACCGAGGCGGAGCAAAGAATAGGTACTAATGAAGACTGCGTTCATGCCCTACAAAACACAGTCACGGAGCTCGTCCGAGACATGAAACAGGTCAAAGCTAAGTGCGATGACCTTGAATCGAGATCCAGAAGAAATAACATTAGCATAGTAGGGTTTCCTGAAGCTGCAATGAAGGGCCGCATGGAGCCGGCGGTCGAACAACTCATCAAAGACCTCCTTGACAACCCTGAGCTCTCACCATTCTTCACAGTAGAAAGAGCACATCGCTCCCTGGCACCGCGGCCTGAACCAGGAGACTTTCCCAGACCTATAAACTACTGAGTTATAAGGACAGGGACCACATACTCCGCTTGGCCAGAGAGAAAGGGGAACTAAGGTTCGACTCAAACATCATCAGGATTTTCCCGGATTTTTCGGTGGGTGTGCAGATGGAGAGGCGCCAATTCGGGGGAGTGAAAAAGGTGTTATGGGACAGGAAAATCGAATACGCAATGGTTTTCCCTGCGCGTCTAAAATTCACCCACCGCAACAAACTACTTTTTTACGGTCCCTGATGAGGCGGTTAAGTTCATTGAGGCGCAGATCCCACTGGTGGACCCCCCGCAGGAACCGATGGATGACGACTAATGCCAGACGCATGGACTCCTCATGGGAATCCCCATTAGTTGCGGTGAACTGGCCATTGACTCCCCAGTGTGGCTAAAGGTCCCCCCTCATTGTCCCTCTGCGAGCCTTCCGTGGCCCTACACTAACATATTGGAAACACTGCTGCCTGGGGGGGCGCGCCTCTAGCTCACCTGGTAACAATGCCACACATGGGGCCTGTACTCTGTATGCCAAGCTCCGCCGTCATGTACTGGCTCATGGCAGTTCTAGCTATGACCTTGATACCCTATATTATGCGTATCCTCGCTTTGCAACCTTACTTTCATCAGCCGATCTTCAGATTTATGTTGTATTATCGAAACTTGTATTACTACTTGTGGGCAGAACGGCAGCGGCAGCCCCCACTGCAGTTGCACTTTACTTTAATACATTTGTATAGCGCGACCATGAACCCGAAGGCGTGAGGGCACTACAGAACACAGATAACAAAAACAGGAAACATATTCATAATGTAGGGCTGAAAGAGATTATATCACTGGCATATCGGTCGTTTAGTGGAACAGGTGGGTCTTTAATCTTTTTTTAAAGAATTCTAAGGAGTCCATGGATCTTAACTCCAGCGGGAGAGCGTTCCAGGCTCTAGGTCCATTGGAGAAGAAGGCTGAATTGGTTGTTCTGACAGTGTGGCACTTAGGTTCAGATAGAAGAAACAAGTTATTTGACCTAAGTGCTCTTGTGCTAGTTCTTATGGATAATAGCTTTTGTAAATATCCAGGCATCTTCCCAGATCTGCACTTATGTACAATAGTCAGGGTGCGGAATAGAAATCTAGAGGCCACAGGCAGCCAGTGCAGCTCACGTCTCGCTGGTGTAACATGGTCTCTGTGTTTGAGTTTCATAACGGATCTAATAACCCCATTTTGGCAGATTTGCAGCCTGTTTCTTTCAGATTTATTCATTCCCATGAGAATTATAGTAAAAACTTTATTAATGGCAATTTCATCCAGTCTCTGGGACCCTTGAAGCGTAGTTGGTAAATATAATGTTCTCATGGTCGAGCATTGCAAACAAAGGAGCCGTGAATATATTGTAAAAACAGGGGGAAGTGCAGGCACCCTGAGGAACACCACAGGTTGTAACAATAGACTCAGATTCGGCATTGCCTTGGAAGACTCTGCTAACTCGATTGTTGAGAAATGACAAAACACATTTGCAAGCTAGTGGGGAGAAGTTGGCCACTTCAGACAACCTGGTGGCTATGATATCATGGTCCACCAGGTCGAAAGCCGCGGAGAGATCTAACAGCATAAGTAGAGATGCCTCCTTATTATCCATACGTGCCATCAATTTGGACTTGAGCTCAAGAAGCGCGGTTTCGGTGCCATATCCAACTCGAAATCCCGACTGATGGTCATTAAGGATGGGGTATGTTTTTAAATGATCAGCAATTTGTATGTACGCCACACGGTCCAGAATCTTAAGCAAGAATGCTGTGTTGGTGATGGGGCGATAATTGTTTGGCATGTCAACTGAGAGGCCAGGTTTTTTCAAAATTGGCATAACCCAGGATTTCTTAAGATCCTGAGGTACCGTGCCGGTAGATATAGAAGTATTGACAAACTGGCATATGGAAGTAATTAGGGAAGGGGCACAGGTCTTAATTATCATAGTAGTGTGCATGTCATTTTTACATCTTGTGGGCTTAAGTTGGGTGATAATAGTTTCTAAGGCCTTTTCTGTTATGGGGGAGAGATTAAAGATATAAATCATTGATGCTCTCTGAAAGGACCATTCTGAAGGTGTAGTCATCATAGTGCATTTTAATGTGTTACTTTTCTCTAGTATATTTACCTTAATGGTATCTAATTGTTTATGCATGGCTTGTTGCATAACGTTGCACCAAGTGACATCATCCGGGATGATCTATCTGGGATGGTATGGTTAGTCCTTTCTTGTTCCTTCAGGATGCAAAAAAGCTCTATGGTATTATGCTGGGCATTTTGTATTCTGTCATTAAAAAAGCAGGATTTAGCTTTAGTAATAGCTTTTTTGTAAGTCGAGATGGAGGCTTTGTATTTGTTGAGAAGCAGTGGGGTACTATGCTTCTTCCACAAATAATATGATTTGGTAGCGAGTGATTTCAACGACTGAAGCTCAGAGGTAAACCATAGATTATGTTTAGTTTCAGTTTTAGTCGTTTTCATCTTTATAGGTGCAAGGATTTGAGCAACATTTTCTAAACTGGAGGAGATCCTTTTTTCTAGGTTTTCCGGAGAGTCAAATGCAATACCCTCTGAGTCTAAATGTTTGTGTTTTAGCCCCGGTTGGGCAATTTCTCAGGCGCTGCCGAGTTGGGGATGGCACGAAGTTGTTTACTTTAAGGGTGGGTATCTACACACAGCTAGTTTGTGCAGGGCGGTGAGGGAGGGGGGTGAAGAAGTTGGGGTATGTTATATACAAAATGGCAGGAAAGTTGGGACCGGTTCTAAAGGGAGGCACTCTTATGCCATTGCAGCACACATGGCGTTTGTCAGAGACAGATCCTTTGCTAGGGATGTCCCGTAAGTTATCTATATGGCGATCAAAATGATGACATGGAATGTTCGGGGGCTGACGAATTTCACAAAGTCTCGTAGGATCACGGCTTATGCACAAAGACACGGGGTCAAGGTCCTCCTATTGCAGGAGACACACGCTCTGAAACACTTATGATCAAATGTAGCACAGGCCTGGGGCCTCAACAGATACTAAACCCAATACTCCACCCAAGCTAGGGGAGTTCTGACCCTCATCCACAAGTCGGTAAACTTCATACTCCACACATCCCACATCGACACAGAAGGCAGATATGTGATTCTTCACTGCACTTTGGCTCACGAAGAATGCTTGCTGGTCAACTCGTACACGCCCAACACTGACTCCCCCGAGTTTATTGATGAAGTGACCGCCATTCTTATGAGATATCTAGACATCCCCCATCATATGGGGGGGCATGAATTTGATACTTGATAATGCCCTAGACAGAACAACGACTACTTGCAGAGCCACAACTCGAGCGGCCAAACAACTCCTCATACACATGGACTCTCTGAATCTACATGATATATGGAGAACACTCCATCCCCATGAAAGGGACTACACTTTCTATTCAACGGTACATGACAGTTCCTCAAGAATAGATCTGTTCCTCTTGTCTGGTAACCATGTGGGTAGGGTTTTAGATGTCAGGATCCTCGCACGCATGCTATCTGACCACTCCCCTGTGCTCCTACAGATCCAACTTGGCAACACAATGTCGCCAAGACCCACCTGGCGCTTTAAATCTGCCGCCCTATCTGACATTGGCTTTAAAGCTCAGATCCTAGCGGACATAACCACATTCTTTGAAAATAACAGAGCGTCTGACACACCAGAAGGAATCAGATGGGAGGCATTTAGGGTTTACATCAGAGGGATGTGCATCTCTAGGGAAGCTGGAGTCCTGAAATCTATAAGGCAAGCCCTAAACAACTCTGAAATCAAGCTTAAAGCCCTAGAACAGGAGTACCTCTCCACACCGACCCCAGTAACCCTAGCTAAGATCAGAACAGAACTGGAACAGTTTGAGTCGCATGCCTTGAGTGAAGTGCAATATTATGCTCACCCAGTTGCTGCCCGTAAATATGAGGAGGGAGACAGACCGGGTAGAACCCTGGTATCAGGTATCTCGGGGTGCAGGTGTCGCTAACCAAATCTTCCTTGCTAGCGGACAACTACGAGGCTATGGCACAGCTCGACGTGTCCAAGTTCTCCAAATGGCGCAATCTACCGCTATCCCTTGCGGGCAGACTCTCCCTAATAAAGATGATAGTGGTCCCCAAGCTCCTTTACATCTTCGCTAACGTACCAGTCTGGCGCGAGAAGCAATGAGGCTCCACTCGGAGTGCGCCCAATTTCTCTGGCACTCTGGTTCGGTCCACAAGAAGTGGCAACACATGACTTTACCCTATGATAAAGGAGGGCTCACAGCCCCAGACCTCCATCTGTGCTGGAACGCGGCACAGGCCCAACCCGCCATCCATTGGTACACGTTCCAGAATCCGCCCCCGCATGTAAAACTTGAGAAACTGGCTGGGGGTGGGACCAACATCATGACCTTATTACTGCACCGCACATTTCAAACAGACGCCCATGCCGACCCGGTGGCCACCACGATCAGGGCTTGGAATAGCATCCTGCGGCCCGAGCAAGAGCAACACCCATACTATGTGGCTTCCCATATGGCAATTTCCCGGACTCCTCCCCCACACACGACCAACACCTCTTGTGACACTGGGAAAATCTGGGCTATCGAGCCGTAACTGACCTCTTCCCCGATGGTACGTTTGTTACCCCTCAAACATGGTGACCAGAACACTCCAACTCTCTGCTCGAGGTGCTGCAGTACTACAGGCTTAGAGCAGCGGTACGAGCTATGTGGCCCTCGTACCCAGACGAACCCCCAGACGAACCCCCAGACTCACCTGAACTCCAATATATAGCAAACTCTGCAGGCGGCAGGGGCATAATATCCACGTTGTACAAAATGCAGCTGGAGAAAACAGTGGACACGTCTCTCAAACCACGAGAAGCATGGGCTAGGGAGCTTGAAACGGAAATAACTGATGAAATGTGGAGCAAAATGTCTGCACGCACGCGCAAAGTCTCCCTTAGCACCAGATTCCGCTGCATACAATTCAAACTCCTCAACAGGCTCTATTACACACCGTACAGAGTAGCGAAATTTACACGCACCCTGACTCACACATGCCCTAAATGCAAATCCAGCGAAGCAGATCACATACACATGTTCTGGTCCTGCGCTGCGCTAAACACGTTTTGGGTGGCCGTGGCGGAGGCGCGATCCGAAATAATTGGTTCCCCGGTGGATCTGGACCCACTAGCCCTGTTGTTTGGTATATGGGTTGGGGAAAATGTAAGGAAAATGTCAAAATTCTTAAATATAAGTGCCATTGTTGCCAAAAGATGTATATTGCAATGCTGGAAGCGCCATAACCCCCCACCCTCATGATGTGGCTGAAGCCCTTACCTGGGTACAAATGTGTGAAGAAAAATACATCGGATCCCTACCAATGTCATCACGCCCCAAAAACATGTGGTCAGAATTCTGTAGCTACCTGAACAATAGAGACAAAGTGGAATGGAGGTCTACCCCCCCACCAGCACAGCCCAACATACCATGTGAAGTGTGACTCTCCTTCCTTTTTTCTTTTTGCGGCTCTCCAAGCCGTCAACCGTCCCCAACCTGGGATGTCAGATATATTCACGTTGTACTGCCTGTGAATGATGTTATATTGCTTGCTTATTGCTATGTAATCTGTGCTGTGCCCGTCTTAACTTTCTGCCAATAAACAAAAGTTTTAAAAAAACAGAAATTGTGAAAACGATTATCCTACAATGTCCAATGTGTCAACGTCAGAAGCAGAGATCTAATCCACATATAATTCACAGCATATTGCCTGGACATATTTGGCAGATCGATTATATTGGTCCCATACCCATTAGCAGAGGATGTTCATATGCGTGCACCATTGTGGACGTATTGCTATGTAAAAGAGCTACCCAATTGAACACAATTAAATTATTGGACCAGGTGGCTGTATATTATAGTATCCCCTACAAATCCAAAGTGACAATGGGTCCCACTTTAAAGGGAAGGTGGATTATTGTCAGGAAAAAGGAATTGAATGGATCTTTCATGTTCCCTATCACCATGAGTCTTCGAGGTTAATTGAGAGAATGAATGAATTGTTGAAAGCACAGTTACGCAAAACAGGTGATGATACCTTGAAACGATGGCGAGAATATATGCTTGAAGCCGTTCAGACTTTGAATAACCGTCCCATTGGGAACGGTGAAGCTCCACTGAAACGCATGTTAATGCCAGCCTTACAAATCAGACCAAATAGGGCAATGGAAACTCTGTTGTACTGGGAAATATCTCCTGTTGCGTTAGCTCCTTACCGTGCCACTCCTGAGTCTGCTGGGGTGGATTTGCATGCAAGGGAAGAAATTCGTATTGAACCAATGGGAATTGTTGTGATTGATATAGGAATTTGGGTACAAATTCTGTCTGAACATATGGGATTAATTGCCCCTACATCTGGATTATCCTTAAAAGGGATACAAATATTAGGAGGGATTGTGATGCAGATTATCAGGGCGTGATTAAGGTTATTCTCAACAACAGTGGGGAGAATATGTTGCCTATCCACAAGGAAGATCAAGTGGTCCAATTGATATTAGTACCTGTAAAATTACCAATGGTAAAGAAAGGAGAGCCATCCACAGTATTAGCCATCCACAGTATTAACTATTCGTGGGGACAAGGGTTTTGGCTCGTCGGATATGATTCCAGGTGCCAAGTATGGGTTGAAAATGTTCCGACGGATGTAATTGCAGCCGGGGAAGATCAAGTGGTTCTTGTAATGGAACTGGGGAAAAGAAAATGGACTCATATTCCCGCTGACCAATATTATTTATGCGAGTGATGTACTTCACTGATATCTTGTTTCTGAATTCTGATGTTTTAGATCCTGAATATGCTGAGTGCCTGTGTGAGGCATGGTGGAGAGTCTTTCGTGAGGGTCCGGTGACATGTCGAAGGATGTGGCAGACGTCTCCATTCTCGGATTCGGGGATATGGATGAAGACTGATATATCTGCTACTAGTTTTGCACCGGATGATGTGTCTGTTGCAGATTATTGTGGTGTACTGAGGAAATGGAGGGGCAGCAACATAGTGCCTTACTTCTACTCCCTTCTGGAATTTCTACGTCCTTTTCACATCAAAGCTATTCAACCCTTGTCAGACAACCTGAGAACATAGGCGTTTATGTTGCCCAACAAGTTTTGAATCTTTCTTTTTGGCAGATGTGCACAGTTCCGCAAATCTGATTTCCACATGCCTTGTGGCTATTCCAACGCCTGCCCCGATTTTGAAATATCTATTCAGGCTCCTGCATAACGATTCCTTGGTTGAACCTTCAAATGTCAGAAATTCCTTTTCTGTTTATGAATATTGTGTTGTAAGTTCTGTGCGGATAATACCCACAAATGGAGGAATATGACCCGTATAGTGACCCATGACATTGTTCCAATGACTTGAGATCCATCCTATATTGGAAAATGCCAACAGCTGAGTTTAGACCAGGATGGAAAGAGAACTGATTTTGAGCAGCGCTTATATACAAGACCGATAAGTGTTTGTGTTGATGTATCAAATAATATGTTATGCAGATTTACTGTTTCGACTTCTAGTCACCTGGTCGTCTTGGTTTAATGATGCTCCCTTTGCAACCTGCAGTTAACAAAATTATTTGTTTTTAAAGCATAATTTGGGGTGCGAACCAGTAGAAGGTATGTGTTGTTTTGATTTGGGAGACGATTCCCGGTCCATTGAAAAGCATATCAAGGGATTGAAACATCTAGTTCCCCGAGTAACAAGGGATCGAGGCTGCAATTGGTGGGAGGAATTATTTGCATGGAATTCTGAAGCACTTCGTTCTGGATTCAGGGTTGCAGGGGTTCACAGCGATACACAGGCACAAAGGGGCACACAGTTACATAGGGCTGGGCTTACATTAACGGGACGGGGCAGAGGGATATATAGCGACCTCATGGGGAACAAGAATGCAGGGTACACAGTGACACACGGGCACACAGCGACACCATGTGGACTAGAGGGTGGGGCAATACAGAGGGATACAAAGCAACATCACAGGAGCAGGAGGGCAGGGGTGACAGTGACATACCGTGTCACAATCACACTTAAGGGAAGAGAGTTTGACGCTCTCTCCCAAACCACAGAAGCCAAATGAATCGACCCTTTCCACTGTGGTTGGCACAGGTACCTGATATAGATATACACAGGACACCACGTGGCAGCCAATGGGGGGGGGGGAATTAGTGAGAGGTTGTGGATAGGGTGGGGGAATGAGGAACACCGAAAAGAGGGTAAGGAAATACCTAGTTTGGATAGGACTGGGGAAACGCAGGGTAAAACCTGACCTACACAACTCTGTCATACATATTCAGATACGTGATCCCTGTAGAACGAACACATACACACATAATGCAAATATTTCCTAATCAACCTGCCTCCTAATCCTGCCTAGTACATGTATATGGAAATTCAACATGAACACATCACAAACACTTTGCCATAAGCGAGATGAAGCAAACAAATGGGAAGTTTCCCAGCATGATAAGACACACACATGGCCCCGTGGGCAAGCATAAGCGACATGTAACAGAACGTAAAACACATGTAGTAGCAGACTCTAGTTAACAGCACTAGTTTTGCTAACACACACAACTTCCTGATTCCAGGAAATGTTGTGTCTTAATCAACAATAACTTGTGGCACTGGCCCCTTGCAGTCGAACGTTCGTAATTACACAAGTTCCATCAAGGGTGATTATAACCCAACAACTAGACATAAACCCCATCTCCCAAGACCGCCATGGCAATGCATTAGTCTGTATGTCAAGGAGTGTAGTATCACAGTTCCCTCCCGTACTTATCTTTAGTCCGGGTGCCCCACAGGACTACCCGGACAATGTGAACTGCAGAAAAAGGCGAGCCGGCAACGTGTCTGTCCTCCTGCCGAAACGCTAGTCCTCCAACCGTCAGCATAACAATGCGCTGGGCGCACCCCGAACTCATGCTTCCTCCGACAGCATAATGCCTAGCAAACAAAAATAAGCTGCACATGTCTGGCGCTGTTGGCGGTTAATAAGCTGTGAGTAATCAGAGACAGCTGGCAATGCACACGCAACCCAGGACTACAGGCGGCTACTAATGCTGCTGGGAAATGTAGCCTTTGCTTCCCCAGCTCTCCAATGCACTTCATCGTGCATAATGTAACACTCCTTGTCTGCCCCATCCTCTATTCCTGACATACGGGACACAAAGAGGCATACAGCAACAGAGGGCTGGGCGTACAGCGACAGGACGGGGGCGGCAGTGGGATACATAGCGACAGGACTGGGGTGTCAGAGGGATACATAGCGACATCAATGGGAACAAAAGGCAGGGTACACAGGGACACGCGAGCCTAGTGGGGCATGCAGCGACATCACGGGGGCTAGTCAGCGAGCGATATAGAGGAATACGTAGCAATATCACGGAAACAGGAGGGCAGGTGTACACAGTGACACGCGGGCTCAAAGGGGCAGACAGCGGCCTCATGGGAGATGGAGGGGTTATGGACTGAGGAGATCATTATTCTGTGTTCAAGGATACAGTTGTCTATAGCCAGATCAGTGGGCGTATTCATTGATGACATGGTTGGGAGTCCCAATGTGTATTTACTCATTGGGTTGTTGGTAGTTCAATCGCATCTTTAAGGTTGAGGAGGTGTTATGGAAAGAGCCACGTTTCTAGTATTTTGCAGAATTTCATATAGTCCTGGGCATGTTGAATGTGTGGTGGAAGCGAGTTCCACAGAGTCGGGGCTAAGGCTCAGAAAGCGGATCCTCCGATCCTGAAAGAGTTAGTGGTTGGGATCACTAAAAGGAGGGCAGTGCTTGATCTTGGGGTGCGGGGTGGGAGGTAAGGTTTTAGCTTATCTTGCAGATATAATGGCCGGTCTTGTGCACTGCACGGTGAGTGATGCTTAGGGTCTTGAAGGTGACTCTTCGTCCAACTGGGAGCCAGTGAAGTGTTCGGAGGGCTGGAGAGGTGTGATCTCTGGGACCTAGGCCGAGGAGCAGTTTAGCAGCAGCGTTTTGCACTCTTTGGAGTTTATTAAGGTGGTATGCCGGGACTCCTAGGTATAGGGAGTTGGCATAGTCCAGTCTCGACATTACAATAGACATAACTGCGGCAAATCTGTTCGGCCGGGAAAGAGAGGTAGGGAAAGATGCGTCTGAGAAGTTTGACATGGTTGTGACAAGATTTAGACACATTGTTGATCTGTCAGGAGAGGGTTAGGCGGGAGTCCATAGTGCAGCCTAGGCTTTTTACTGTGACGGGGGGGGTGGGTGTTGGCCCAGGGAAGGAGGCCAAGGTAGTCGATGAGGTAGAAACGCAGTGTTGCCACACACCATGACTTCGGTTTTAGTGGGGTTTAGGAGGAGGAGGTGTTTTATTGTCCTCTAACGGTCAATATCTAGGAGACAGGCTTCGAGGTCGAGCTCGGAGTCAGAGTTGTGGATTTTAAGGATGATTTGGGTATCATCGGCATAGTTGTAGCATAAGATATTGTGCAGGCGGACGATTCCAGGAACGGTGGACATATAGAGGTTGAATAGGAGTATGATTCTATGTCAAGACCTGGATGCTCATATTATGCTTTTCTCTTTTACTTTACAGCTTGAGCATCAATTGTACAACAAAGTTTCAACCAAGAAAAATTCAACTGCAATTTCCTGCATAGTGTCAATCTGTTTGGAGTTGAAAAGTGACTTCTCCTGAAGCAAACCCACGTGACACTGTCCACCAATCAGCAGGAGGATACCCACATAAGCCTTGGGTCCTCCTCAGCACTTGCTGGTTCTTTGCTGCTCAAGTAGCAGATAAGTACCTTTCTACTTTTAAAGATCTGTTTTTGTGTTTGATTGTAATTTTTCTGCTTTATTGAAACATAGTCTTAGAGTGCAGGGAGATAGGCCATGTGTGTAGGAGCGGAAGCGCTGCGTGTTATAGTCCCGGCAGGGACGCAGGAAAATAGTGAGCCAAATCAGCATGGCAGTGCATAGCTGCGGCCGCACTAAGTGAATCTCCCAGAGCAGGGACCTCTAACACAATGAGGCACCCTGCCAGGGATCAATTTATGCAGAGGGCAGGAATGGGGCCCTTGTAAAAAAATAAAAAAAATAAATAGAATTTATTAACAACTGGATCTTGTTCTGTCAGGGACCTAGACCGCTCAGGCTCCACAATAAGAGTAGCCAGTGTAAGGGGAAAGACTGTGCCAGTAGACGTGACACCTGCAGGGCCAAAAGATCCATGATCCCTCTCCTCCCCTGGGTACACCACCCAGACACAGGAGGTGTACCCAGTCCAAGAGTTGGCAGGCTTGGTCCAGGAATGTGGAGGCGTACCCTCCAGCCCAGAGGAAGACTGACCGGGCAACGAGTATAGCGAGACACCCAGCTACACCAGTGATGAGGAGTCTGTGCTTACTGTAAGCTCCTCCACCTCCTCACACAGCAGAGGGAAGCCAAGCAGGAAACGCAGAAGAAACAGGAGCCGCAAGCAGAAATCTGATGACGGACTTGACTGGGAATTGCTGGTGCAGTTGAGGCCCCCCGAATGGGAGCTTCTTGCCAAAGTGGCAGCCTACTTGAGCAAGCATCTGCAGACGCCGCTAAAGAAGGAGGCTTGGAATAAGCTTAAGGCAGAGTTCCCCAGACCTATTCTGCCAGATAAGGTGGCTGAAACAGTGGAAATCGACTCGCAAATGTTGACCGTTATTGCCAAATACTCTAGAGACATTCTTAAGGGCATTTATAGTTGTGGACAAGCTGTTCGTTGTGGGCCACTTGCAAAGATCCTAGAAATTGCAGAGGAGGCCACGGAAACCAACAGTGAAGTAGACCCGCCAGTGCTGGCGTGGTAGGCCCAGCGGGCCGTCTGCTTGGTTGGAAATGCGAATTGCGCCATCACAGAGTTTCAGCCTGGTGAAAATCGACCCGAACTGTCCTCATCTAAAGCTGTCACGGCAGCGAAGGGGTTCCTGTTCAGGGACACCTTGTTTGTTTGTTTATTTTATTTATATTGCGCACCTGACCCGAAGGTAATTGGGCACTATCGGAAAGTAATGGTTACAGGTATAGAATAGACAGTTATGTGCATGAATACAGTTTGAACATTCAGGTAAAGTTACCTGGTTATACAGTGGTACATATATACATATTAAACATTATACATATTAATTATTATACATAATTTACATTGGGTCATAACAGTAGTATATGCCGAGCACCTAATGGTTAGTGGTACTAAAAAGCTGTTGTTTTATGTTTTATTTAGTAACCAAGTGATAGTATGACTTGTGAAATTGCTAAAGGTTTGAATGGTTTGAATATTCTGAGGGAGAGTGTTCCAAAGTTGGGCGGCTAATACAGGGAAGCTAGATCCTCCGGCTCTTTTTAGAGTGTATCTGGGCACCACCAGACATGGTATGTTGGAGGATCTGGTGAACCTGTTGGATACCTTCCATGTGAACCTATCAGTGAGGTAGCGGGGGGGCTTGGTGGTTAAGCGCTTTGTGAGGGAGGCAGATAGTTGTTAGGGCAATTTTGTCCTGTATAGAGAGCCACCTGTGGTGCTTTCTAGTTTCTGATATATGCTCTCTTTTGGGAATATTCAGCGCGGCTCTAAGCGCGTTATTTTGCAAGATCTGTAGTTTATTTAGGATGGTTTTGTTCGCTCCTAGATAAAGACTGTTGCAGTAATCCAATTTGGATTGTATGAGCGCTCTCGCCAGAGTAAGGAAGCTAGTGGGGGATAGTAGAGGTCTACAGGCTCTGATCAACCTGCCGGTGTAGGCTGTGGCCGATGAGGTCATGTTAATCTGCTTAGTTAGGTTAGACTGGGCATCGAGGTAGAAACCTAAAGTTTTTACATGTTTGGGGATGGGTATGCTGTTCCCATCGATGACGATATTTGTGTAGTGAGGACTTAGTTTGAGGAGGTTGTTAGATGATCTGACTAGGAGTAATTCAGTTTTATCATCATTCAGGCAGAGGCCATGTGTGGCCATCCATGCCTGAATGATGATGTAGACTTTGTTGATCTTTGCGACGTCTATATCATAGGTTCCTGAGAGGGATAGGAGTATCTGGGTGTCATCCGCATAATTTGTGTAGGTGACACCCAGACGGTCCAGTTTGTCAAATAGTGGCTTTGTAAAAATGTTGTACAAAGTGGGCGAGACGCAGGATCCTTGTGGGACTCCGCAGGTGATGGGGATGGGGTCAGCAGCTGCTGAGGGTGAGAACACGCGCATGGTTCTGTTGGCGAGGAAAGATTGGATCCAAGCAACTGCAGAACTGGAGAAATGGGCCGCAGAGGATAGGTGGTTGCAAAGTATGGAATGATCCACCAGATCAAAGGCCGCAGAAAGGTCGAGTAGGAGTAGGATGGCCATCTTTCCTTTGTCTTTTAGTTCATCGATCTGGCTTTTGAAGTCGACGAGTGCGGTTTCTGTACCATGCTGAGGTCTGAAGCCAGATCGACGGGTGCCGAGTAATTTGTGAGCTTCAAGATAATCTTGTATTTGCAAGTAGGCTATTCTGTCCAAGATTTTCAATAGAAAGGGGACTGTCGTAATTGGTCTATAGTTAGTGGGTATAGCCGGGTCAAGGTTCTGTTTTTTTAATAGTGGTAGAACCCAGGACTGTTTGAGGTTACTTGGGACGGCATTATTAGAGAAGGAGGAGTTTACAAGTTTAGTAATGAATGGGGCAAGGTCTCTAGCTGCATCTTTTATAATCTGAGCTGGGCAGCTGTCACCCTTGCAGTTAGATGGTTTAAGTGATGCAATGATTTTGTGGACTTCAGGAATGGTGACATTTTTGAATGTGAAACCTGAGTTTATGTGAGGGGTAGGGGTAGGAGCTGGTATAGTGACTGTTAGCTGGGATCTTTTATCAGCTATTTTGGTCTGCAGTCCTTTGATTTTATTGGAGAGGGCATTTTGAATGCTGGTACACCAGGCTTTATCCTTGGTGCATGTGTCTGGTGGTGGGTTGGGGTTCTCTAGTTCTCTTAGAATGTTGAATAATTCTTTAGTACTGGAGCTGGCTTGGGCTATTCGGTCATTGTAGGTTTCTTTTTTGGCCTGGATTATCTTATTTTTGTAAGTGGCTGTGATGGTGGGCAGGTTAGTTTTGTTTTCAGGTGTAGGGGAAGATTTCCAGCGTGATTCCCATTTTCTTTTTTCAGTTCGGAGTATTTTTAGCTCTGGGGTGAACCATGAGTTAAGGCGGGCTGTGGGTTTACTTTTACGAAGTTTTAGCGGGGCAATCTCATTGATGGCTTTGGCCATGGTCTTATTGTATATGTTAATGAGAGTGTTGGGATCATTAGTATCCGGTAGGGTATTAAGTAGGGGGGCTACCAAAGGAACTAAAGCATCTGCTGTGATATTACGTTTATTTCTTGTGAGGCAGGGGGGAGCAATGATGGGATTTTTCTTTTCCAAGTTGTTGTTATGCATTTCAAAGGTGATAAGGTGGTGGTCTGACCATACTAGTGGAGTCGGATCTAGTGGGGTGATGGTGCAATTTAGAACCACAACCCAGTCAAGTATCCTACCTTTTTCGTGAGTGGGTTCGGTGCTAATTTCGGTATAGCCTTGTTCTAGTAGTGCAGAGGCCAGAGAGATGGCGTGAGTGTCACTTGTGTCCTTGAAACCGAGGTTGAAATCTCCTAAGATGATATTTTGTGTCGTGGGTTTGGTGGTGTCGGCTGCTAGGGCTGTGATATCTTCTTCAAAAGACCCAGGAGGCCCTGGAGGCCTATAAATGATATGTAGTGTGATAGTGCTGTTAGGAGAGGTTTGGAACTTAACTGAGAGGAGTTCACATGATGCCAATGGCGTGGGGGTGGATAATCTTATGTTGAGAGTGTCTTTAAAGATAATGGCTATTCCTCCTCCACGAGCCGTGGGTCTGTCTGCACGGAGAATGGAGTAATTATCTGGGACGGCAAGGGCAATAGAAGGGCCTGCTGCCTCATGCAGCCAGGTTTCTGTCATAACAAGGAAGTCAAGGTTGTCCACAATCATGTCGGCAATCTCAGTTGCATGTGCTACCAATGACCTGATATTCAGTAATGCTCCCTTGGTGGGCTGTAGTTGTAGGTCCTTTGTGGGTGGACTGGGGCTAATGTCCCTTAAGTTGTTTAGTGGGGCAGTACACCTTTTCCTTTGGCGCCTGCGATTGTCAGTGGGTTCTGGCCGAACTACGCGTAAGATCTTATGGGAATATTCTGGTGCAGAGTGCCTACTGGGTGGTAGTCTGCTGGTTAGTCTTTCGTTGCGCTTAACGATGTCAGGAGGGGAGGCGGTAGGGGCTCTAGGGACAAAGGGCGACTTATCATGTGTAGTGCACATAGTAGAGGCTAGATGTAGTTTGGTTGTGGTTAGTGTGGGGAGCGGGGGTAGTGAGGGAAGGAAGGGTGTAGGGCAAGGGATAGGGTGGTGGCGGGGACATCTCAGTCTACCTAACCCTTCATCAAACTTAATGTAGTGTCCACTAGTACAGGGGGTGGCAGATGGTATAATGCAGAAGGGGAACATAGTTAAAGTTAGCAGTGCCTGCATTCTGTTGTGGTAATGGGCAGCTTTAGCGTGGGCTTACTGATACTAGGTAGTTAATACAGCTCAAATATGCTGCAACCTAGATTCGAAATTTGGCAGCTGGGGCTGAATAGCTAGTCGATAAACAGTCATCTGATAATATAGATGGTCGTTGGGCGATAAACACAAATATGGTGCTGAGTTAGACTAGGCTAAGATAGATGGAGTGGGTACAGAATCAGCTGGGGCTTAATGACCAATCGTTTGGGCTAATTCAGAGGCATAAGCCGGGCACACCTAAGTTCAGCTTTAGCAATTCAAATGGGCACACCTAGATACGAATACCTTCATCAAGTATATGACCAAATGCATCTGCACATTTACCGCCCTGCGTAAGACACAGGCTTTTCTCAAGAGGGTCTTCGCCCGAAGGTTTTTGGGCAGACTGGCAGAGTACAAGACCACTCGGCCAGCCATGGAGGCAAAAAGAGGCCTTACCACAGATGATCCCGACAGACCCAGGAGGTAAGTAGACTCCATCCCTCCTTCCCCACATGGGGGAGAGGTAGGGGCAGAGGATAGAGAGGCGCAAGCAGATCTGCATTCACCACTACAGGTGAGCGCACACGCACGCCCTTCCATGGTAAGCGCACATGCTCTTATACCAGCTATAGGCGGTAGGCTAGCTACGGGTCTACACAGGTGTCAAGAGATTACCGGGGACCCATGGGTCCTAGAGACAGTGCAAGGCTTTGAAGGCGAGTGTCCCCAGATAGCACGACCCTCCCCGCAATGAGAGGCAAGAATGGACTCTCCCACAAATGGGAATAAAGCTAGGACCAAGTGCGGGTGAGCTTAAGGGAAGCCTTATCTAAGTCAAAATAGGGCATGCAAAGAACTCTGCAAACTCCAAGAGAGCTCTGTCTGACAATCGCAAAGACAGGCGTTTATATTTACAAAAAGTGTCATAGGCACCTACACACTATAGGGGGCACATGTACATGGGGATTGGGTGGCGTCGACTAACTATATGTGCAGCTGTGATGCGTCGCTCCGTGGTTGGTGGACACTGCCGGGTGCCAACGTGGGGTGGGCAGGTCAGCTGGGCTCATTCGGGAGGCGCTGTCCGGTCAGGCGTGGTCAATATCATTGATGGACGTCTTTCTTGGCTTTCTGCCCTAAGGGCCAGGCACACCCCATTCATTCAATGCTGCAATGTTAGTTGCCCTGTAAATCCTACAATAGGTTATTCTACAGGTTAATACAACACAGGAGGAATGCGCATTTGGTGGGGTACTGTGGCGATACATCAATACAGGGTTGCTGTTATCCTGTTGACTAGGTATCATAGGCCATGGGGTTGGGTCTCAGGGCACGGGGTAAGCTGTCCGAGCTTTGGGTCTCGTTAGAAGTCATGATGGATGCTTTTACACAATGTTGGTGCAATATTAGGTGTCTTCTTTTACAAGCGTCATTAATTTGGGGTGACCTGGTGGGTCGTGGGACCTATGAGGGGGCACCTCTGGTCTCTGGTTATGGCCGGATTTTGCTTCTGGGCTGTAAATAATTCAGGTGGCTGTTTGTGGCCATGTTAGCTGCGGGGGAATCGTGAATGCCTGAAGCGGCTCCAGCCGAATTGGGGGAGGTGAGGCGGTGTAGCTCGGGCCTTTGCTTTCTCTGGCAGGCTTCAATGGGAAGGGAGGGGAGGTGGCCTTGGATATGCCCACAATTATAGTTTTCTCGCAAGCTGCAAATTGTATTGAAAACGAAGAGATTTGTGCAATGTAAAATGACTAAAGGGTTACACGTCTATTTTTTACATCAGTACACAGGCATTTCAGAACACGTTAACTATATCAACAGTTCTATTAGTCTCTACAGGGTAAGTATTTGCAAGATTAACAGCGTGTCATGATGCCTACCTCCAAGGAGCCAGGTCCGACCCAGCAACCCCAGAGGCAGGCATCATTTCCCCCAGGGAAGTGCCAGCGGGCCCAAGCTGGGGCCCTTTGGACACAGTCCTGGCGCCTTAGGCGCCAGGCTCATGTTGGACCCCTGTCCTGGCGCCTTAGGCGCCAGGCTCATAAAGCTAGACATGTGTTCAAGTGTTTTAAGGTGCACTTACCTGATGCAGACCATGCTGCTACATCCAGGCCCTCTTGAGGCCTGAATGGAACTACTTTACCTGTGGAAATACTTTCCCCTGGGTGTGGTCGGGGAAGGGTACATACCTGATCGGTGGAAGGATACATACCTGGAACTTCTTCCAAAGCTATTTAAACCACGCCCGATCAGCAACTCACGCTTCGCGTTGTTCTGCTCCTCGCAGCTGGACGCTCACCGTGTCAGCTCCTGCTTCTGGACTTCAGCCACGCCTGTCAGCATCCTCGGTCACCTGCTAAGAGAGAATTGGAGAGAAAGAAGACCTTACCTGCTAAAGCTGCATCACGGAGACTTCACACCGACGATCCTGAAAGGGAAGACGACATTTTAAAAGCATTTCGCTTCGATCGCTGCAGCGCTGCATTTCACTCACCTTTCCTGGGCACCTCCATCTTCAGCAGCGATCATCCGGATCCGCAGCCACTTCCCAGAGCCTAGAGAGAAAAAGACAAGAACACAAGGTGAGAGAAGGAAGGGAATAGGAAAAGCTCAGTTTCCTTCTAAGACTTACCTGTTGGGTCATTCCCATTTCATTTCGGGTCCTGCCGCTTCCTGGCATTCCGGACCCCGGCCCCTATGGGAAAAAAGACAAAGACATTGAATGAGCGAATGCAAAGACATTACCTGAACGCTCATCCAGAACTTACCTGTCATTTACTGGAACTGCACGTTTCACTTTGGGTCGGCGCCATATCTCCGGCATTCCGAACCCCGGCCCCTAAGGGGAAAAAGACATAAGAGTTAGCGCTTGCTGCAATAAGACAATGAACATTATTATTAAGCTTGAACTTTTGAACTTGCTACAGAACTCTTACAGCGCCTTACCTGAATAGTCAAGCCTATTTGAACTCCCATCAAACCTCAATCCAGTGAAGTAACTGGGTTTCAACGCGCCCCTGCATCAGAAGCAGGATGGAGAACTCATCCTTCCAGACCCTAAGGTGAGACTTCACGGGGAATCGAGGAAGGGTATCGTGGAGGGTTGGAAGGGAGTGGGAGGCTTGAGCATTATTCCGTCAGTAGGTAATACTCCCTTTTCACGCACAGGGGAATATTCCTGCGAGCCAGTGAGTCCATCTTCAGAGTCCTGCGCTTCACCATAGAAGAAGCATCAGCACTCGAAGCCAGACCTGCGCCTCCGTGGGAATCAGGTGAGCGTGACACAGTGCTAGCATCATATTGCAAACACGATCCGTGAGGTAGCATTAGGGTTGGTGGAGCACGCAGGAGCAACAGACCAATACGGTTGACAGTAGTAATACACGTTAAACTTGTGCATTCATATTTGATGGCTTTCTATGTGTCTCATTAAACAATTTACAAGAGCTCACAATACTGTCACGCTTGTGTTCCTTTGCACTCTAGCAGCATCAGGGTAGTCATGGCATAAGGACTCGGTATCACTCCTTTTACATTACCCCTGGAGAAGCACATAGTAGGAGGCCAGGGGCCCTGAGTGTGTGCGCCTACTGAGGGGGTTTGAATATCGTGACCGTGTGCGCACACAATGACACATTCTGCAGTTCGTACAGTGTTTGTAGATTTTTGCCACAGTGGTCGTGTAGAAGGGATATCATTGTGATGTAATATATTTATATATGTAGATATGTATGCACAGTTTCTTGGTGCGGGATTAAGGCTTTTGTTTCATCGAGGACGGTTTACAGTTATTTTCCAAGCCAGCCCCGCTGCCCAGGTCATGCTGAGGATAATGATGCACTGCGGAAGGTGAAAGATATAGTGTTTGCTCTAACACTAGCTCATGTCCGACTGCTCGTGGGAACGGGCTTTCAGCGGATCTGCCAAGGAGCGAGGGCAACAGGGTAGGCGAGGATTCTCTGGAGGTGGGGGCTGTGCTGCAGCGCCCATGGAGTCATGTCTTAAGATGGCGTTCTGGTTTTCAAAATGGTTTACTGGGCCTAGCCTAATACAGTATGTTTGGTCAATGTGTCGGCCAGTGGTTCACCCACCACCTGGGCCCTGGTGGCAGGGGGTCCCCTGACGAGCCATAGACCTCCCAAGGAGGGGACTGCAGGGGAGGGGGTCTCTTTGACCTGTCCTCCCATACATTTCCCCCCTTTCGTTACTTAAGTAACGAATACTTTAAGTTCCCCAACCGCTCACATTCCTTTTCATTGGCCACTGCCTCATCCCATGCCTGGGTGCCCTTTATGGGCATCCAGGCCCTGCACACCCCCCTCAGGCTTTCTCCCCTTCTAGCATTTTCGTCTGGGGTATAGGTCAAGTATATACACTCTCTATTCCCTTCCAAGTCTACCCACACCTCCGTATACCATTCAAGTTCTCGCGGTTCTCTGATTGTTGTGTGCCATAATCTGTCTACTACAGTGGTATTCAAACTGTGGGTCGCGACCCCCTAGGGGTCCGCGGGTGCATCCCAGGGGGGCCCTGAGAGCTCAGCATGAAAAAAGATTTTTTTTTTTTTTTTTTTTTTTTTTTAGATTGGAAGAAATGGGCAGGGGTGGCCCACATGGGCGGGCTGAAGCATGAAACTGTCTCAGGCAACAATGAAAAAGTGGCCCACAGTTGTAAATGGATATTCATTCCTTTAGTCACAGACTGGGCCTCATTACTACTATGGCGGACCAGTAACAACGGTGCTGGTAAGCTACCGGCACCGTTGCTACCGTTCCGCCATAGTAAGAGTTGTGCTCGTGGGTGCTTGACAGCCCCCGCCAGGTCTGACCTCAGCTCGTCGGATGCACCAGCACCGTTATTAACGGTGCCGGTGCATCCGAGCTCCCCCTTCCCATTTGAGCCATATGGGGCTCAAATGGGAATGGGGATCTACCGGCACCTTCGAAAGGGCAATTATCATGTCCGCCTAACTCGGCATGACCTAGTAATTGCCCATTCGCGGGTGCCAGACCCGGATGCAACTCCAGTGGCAGCCGTGCCGGTTTTACCGGCACAGCTACCGCCAGAGTAGTTATGAAGCCCACTGTTTCAATAGTACCCAAAGGGGTGCTTTGTGTTAAAATGTAAGTAAATTGTGATATATTCAGCAACAATGGTCAACATTACTAACTGCATAGTGGCCCCTCACCCATTATGGAGGAGCTAAGGAGCCAGCCCAGTGAAACAGTGAGCACTCCCTCAGCTGCTTTATCCAGCTAATGGAGTGCTCCTGGGCTGGCTGAACTGTCAAAGGGAAACACTGTTTCCCTTTGACAGTTCAGTTTAGTTCCCCAGCCGCACATGCTCACTGAGCCATGCAAGTGCTGGGGCGTTTTGCTTCGCCAGCATTGCATAGCTCATTGGAAATGCTGGCTGGGGCACTGCATGTCTGTATGTCCGAGGGGGAGCTCCTGCGCCTCCTCGCACATACGGACAGAGCAGCCGGAGCAGCACCCACACACAGGCCAATGCAGAAGGTACGTTTATGTTCATTGTTTTTATTTAAACATGTGTATGGATGCGTTATGAGTGAGTGTATGGTGATGGATGCTCATGTGAATGATAGAGTGATTGCTGTATGAATGTGCAGCGCCTTGCATATACACATAATCATGTTCATTGTGTTAGGACCAGTGGGGCCCAGGGGACAGGGATGGTATCTTTTTACCGGACATCTATCATTCAAAACCCTCTGCCTTGTCCACAAGGCTTTCTGGGGCCTCGGTCCAAAATACCTTCAGCTATTCCTCCGCAAATACCTCCCCTCTCGAGCTCTTCACTCCTCTACCTCCAACTCCCTCAGGGTCAGTCGTTTATCAAAGAAACGAGCTGGGGGTAGATCTCCGTCTTCGGCTGGGGCCTCCCTCTGGAACAGCGCCCTGCCACTCTAAAACTTGAGGAGAACCATCTTTCTTCCTGCACTTATCAGACCTACCCTGTCTGCTGCCTTAAACGTAGCACTTGCAAATTGCTGGCTGCACTACCACTGTTTGTTGCCTTTATTATTTATTTATTGTTATTTATCTGTTTCTCCTCTGCTTCGCACTTTCCACTTCTCCCCCCTTCCATGCACTTTTCCCCTCACACTTGCGCGTTCTCAATGTCACTGGGCCTAGTAACATCGCTGTTTTATTCTCCTCTGTTCCCCTCCCTTGCCTTGTCACGCTCTGAAACACTTGTGTGCGAGCGCGATAGAAATAAAATATTAATGCCTGCCCCCTGGACTCCCAGCAACAATTGCAAACTGTTTGGCTATTTACCCATTTTTTGTTAAAAGTATGCTCTACAATGCAACATTTTAACCTATTATTTAAAAAAAAATTCACAGGGGGAAACCCCCCCGAACCTCCCCTTAATGCCCCTCCACTTAAAAAAGATTCACCAGCCGCCACTGGCCCTCAGACTGTGTTGGGAACGGGATGGGGGAACCGAGGGACTATGGTGGGAGCACAATGGGCGGGAACCATGGGATAGTGATGGGAGCAGAGTGGGGAGAGCCCTGGGTGTGTGATGGGGTGGGGAGAGACCAGCGACTGGGTAGGAGTGGGATGAGGGAGCCCAGCGACTTTGATGGGAGCAGGTGACGGCGCGCAATATATACTGTCCATTTGGCATTTCTGGGGGGTCCCGACCTGCCCAAATTTTGCTCAGGGGGGCCCTGGCCAAAAAAGTTTGAAGACCACTGGTCTACTATATCCCCATTGTGGTATACCGGCACCATCTGGTATTTAGGCCCTGACTCTTCACCTGTTTGCACTTGAGCTTCCTGCATAGCTTGCACTGTGCCTCGAGCATTGCCCATTGTCACCATCATCAATGTACCATTTGGTACCGCGCCTGCACAACATTGAAGGCCCATCTGGCACACACAAAAAAATCAGAAGTAAAAACACTACTGTGGGCATTAGTAGTTTAACAGTCATTCCCAGCCATGATGGGACCCAGGAGAAGAGGTTGTCGAACCACGTGCTTGCTTCTGCCCCACCTTCTGTTTTCATTCTTTCTCCTAGGTTGTGCACTGCTGCGATCACGTGGGACAATGTACCATTATCTGCGTCTTCAGAAGGTACGAAAGTGCAGCATGCATTTCCAATTTTTCGGCAAACACCTCCATCCATTGCTGTTAATAGGTCTAGGACATACCTATTTTGCATTGTCATTAGCCGCAGGGCTCTCAGCTCTACCTTGATCACGTTGAAACCTTCTTCAGTATCGTTTGCTAACTGGATCAGCTCCCAACGTGTTATTTGGAGCCACTTAGCATTTGCCCGTGCCTGGATGCTTAGAATGAGTGAGGCAAAGAAAGTCTCTGCAGAGCTAAACAATCGATATCTGTCTGGGATCTGTGCCAATAGCTCTGAGGATGCTTTGGATATGTAGTTTGATGATCGCCTGTTTCGGGACAGCATTTCTTCCTTGTTGCCAGAGGACAAAACGTACATCTGTGGTTCTTCTGTCAGTTGGGCCTCGTTTTTGCGGGGGGCGTCTTGCCCTTTCCTGCCCCCACCGATGTGGCTCTCTGGTATCACCATGAGTGCTGAATGTAGTGTGGCCAATGAGCAACTGCCGCTCCATGATTTTGGGAGATGCAAGTATGCCTGGCGGCCACACACCCAGTAGGTGTCCATGAGTGCTGCTGTCCCCTTCCTCATGTTTGGGATGGTGAGAGTCCTGTTGCAGTCTTTGTTTATTCCCATTGCGGTCTTTCCTTCCCCCTGGAAGCATAGTTCATATATTATTTCTTTCTGTAGTTTGAACGGTTTTTCAATGGCAGTCAACCATGTTAGCTTTGTGATATGCTCCTTCCAGATGGGTGTACACGTTCTTTCGATCCACTGCAGCTTTTCAGGTGACACTCCCCGCAGCGCCTCCGCTTTGCATGTAACTTCTTCGTTTTTCCATCTGTTGTCTGTGAATAATGTCCCCTTTATTACAAAAAATGGTTCTTTCAGACATATTACGCCTTCCACTTTCGGGTAGCATGTTTTTTCGTTCTGCAGCATGCTGAAAGTTATTTCGTGTGCCTGAAAGGTGTTCTTAATTCTGCACAGCCTAAGATGAAGGAGACATTGGGCATTTATCAGAAGCAATCCTTTTGGTAGCAACACCTTGGGTGTTCCTGAGGCATGGGGGATAAGGGAGCAGACATAGCAGCTCTCATTTGTTGTTTGTTTGGCGGTTGCGCTCATGTCTGCATACCATTTATTAGTCTGGTGAGGGTGTCTTGGGTCTTCCGTTTGATCTAAACCCAGATCATGATACTCGTCATACTTTCTATTCCCCACCTCCCTTTTCCTCCTATTATTTCTAAGATATCTCGCAGCTTCATGGGCAAAATGTGATCTATACCCCCCTTTTCCCACATCCCCCTCCTTCCATTCATCATATAGCAATGCAAACTTTTGTGCCATTTTTTTGTTCTCTTCTGTTATTCTATGATGTAATGTACTGGCTGCTGTAGGGGTGGTTACTTGTGTGGGCGGGGTGGTGGGGGTATTGTAAAGCCACGATATGACAGAAGGGTTGCGGTCATTTAGACTGTGGGCATTGTAGTTGGAGACATTTGGCAGGGGACTTATGCTAACATTCATTTCAGCACTGCTTTTCTTGGAGTGGTTGATTGTTTTGGGCGGTTTCGTGTTATACCCCCACACAAGCTGATATCCGTTCCATACCAAAAAATCACCTTCTCTTGCCCTTTCAGTTGTTATATTTTCATTTGCAATATTACTTCTGTTCCCCCCTCCCCCCTCATTCATCTCGACAGAGATGAATGCTATGAACCAATATGTGCTTATGCCAAACAGTATCACAAAAAATAATACGATACACACAGACAATCCACATTCATACGAATATCTACAACTTTCTACTATAGCATTTCTACATCTCGATATTCTATGGCTCTCCGTTGCGGGCTGCCCGTTTGTTGCCATGGTTGTTCCTATTTGAAACATAAATGTGCATTAAGTATATACATGTAAACATTTTCTTTTTGAACTGTAGTCACCATACAGTTATAGTGTGATATAGAGGGAGAGAGAGGGGATGGGTGCAGAGAGAACGAGAGGGAGAGAGAGAGAGAGAGAGAGAGAGAGAGAGAGAGAGAGAGAGAGAGAGAGAGAGAGAGAGAGAGAGAGAGACATATTCTCATTCATATTTGATCACTTTTTTTTCATTTCTCATTTCAACAATTAATGTTATTCATTTATCTTTTTCTTGTACCTGTAATTCAATTTCTGTGTTAGCAAATTAATATACCTGATACACTTCTTTTTAGCTGCACCTTTTTTATTCAGTGTTTCATTTGTTATCGTTTGCTGTTGTCTGTGCCTTCTCATTCACTTCCTCCTGAACATTATTGTAGGCCCTCCGTGCGTCTGTTAAATGTATCCAGTACCTCAGCCCTTCAACCTTTACTGCTGTGGGAGTACAAAAAACTACCTCGTAGGGGCCATGGAATCTTGGGGCACTCCATCTGCGCACAAAACCTCTAACATAAATAAAATCCCCTGGCATTAATTGCCCTTGGGGGCCTTGTTCCACAAATGCGACAGTTTTGTTTCCCTTTTCTCTTGTAAACGGCGGTGACAGTTGTCTTGAGATTGCACGCGCTGCTCTGGTCAGTTTTTTCAGATAATCGGTAAACTCATCTCCTAATATTGTGGCGCTTCTATGTGCATCTGAGTGTCTACGGAGCGGGGAGTGTGCTGTATGCATTCATCTCCCCGTCACGATCTCGTGCAGGGACAAGTGGTGGTCCTTACTTGGCTGGTTCCTCAGTTCGAATAGTGCTGGGGGTAAACAATACACCCAGTTATTTTTGAGTGAGAAGCATAGTTTGGACAATCTTCCTATTAACAGGCCGTTGATCTTCTCGACAACGCCATTGCTTTGAGGGTGATAAATCGAGCAAAGCTTGTGTTTGATCCCCAATAATGCAGTAACTTCCTTGAACAGTTTGTTCACAAAATGAGTGCCGTTGCCTGAGCGAATCACGTCGCAAATTCCCCAGCACGGGAATACTTCCCTCACTAGGAACTTTGCCGTGCACTTAGCATCAGGACGTGCACATGGACCAGCCTCAACCCACCTCGAGAATGGGCATACAACTACTATCATGTAGCGTGCCCCATTACACCTTTCCCCCATGTCTGCGTAATCAATATGTAGTTCCCTGAAGGGCCCTGTGGGTTTGGAATTGTCCCTCTGAGTGTCCGTAAAGTCATCCCAGAATTGTATATCTGACATGTTGTGCACTCCATTGCTAATCTTGATATATGTTCCTGGAGCCCTGGCACAAACCAATCCTGCTGTATCTCTGCTGCTATGTGTTGCTTGGCATTGTGTGCTGGAACGCTATTTCCATCAATTTAATGGGCATCACCACCTTACCTGTGTTCTGGCGCCATAGTAAATCTGTTGCCGATTGGCTGCAACCTCTTTTTTCCCACAATGCTTTTTCTTCATTACTTGCTCCTTCCTGTAACTCTAGTATTTGTGATTATGGGCATGGCATTGTATCCTTCTGGTAGTTCCTCACTCGCTTGTTGTTGCAACACGTACTCACCTGCAACTTCCTTTTTGAAATATGACGCCTCCTTGGCGGCGGCGTCCGCTGATGCGTTTCCCAAAGACACAATATCTGTATTGGACGTATGTGCTTGGCACTTGACGATTGCCACCATTGTAGGTTCTTTAAGTGCCTCAATTAATTCCTGTAGCAACTCGGCATGTTGTACTGGTGTCCCATCGCCCTGCGAAACCCTCTCCGTCCCCACCGGGCCAGACCATCATGTACCGTTGTTGTCATGTATGCTGAGTCCGTGTATATTGTGACTGTAGATCCCTTGGCTGCACGTAATGCTTCTATTAGGGCAACAAGTTCTGCTGCTTGCGCGGAAAAGTGCGATGGTAGACAGTACTATACTAACACTTCGTACTCATCTTCTTCTAGTCTTACTAGCCAATCCTACATGTTTCTCACCTGTATCCATGTCAATTGATGCTGATCCATCTACAAAGTACACTTCTCCTTCTGTTGGGGCATTTTCACTTACCACCGGGCCCTCACCCTCTTCTCCTGTGTATTTTGCACAATCGTGGTTTTGCATGTCTTCTAGCGTGCATGGCTCTGTGATGAATGTCGCTGGATTTACTGTTCTACACCTCACTATGTGGATGTTAGCGCTGGATAATATTATCTCGTACGCTGTTGCTCGCTGTGTTGTTAGTGTGCTTTTTGATCTTTCAAGTATTGCGAAAAGGGAGTGTTTCATATATAATGTAACCGAGCACCCCATTACTATAGTGGCGCTTTTTTCAATGGCGAACGCGGCGGCAGCGAGAGACTGTTCGCACGCGAAGTGTCCTTGCATAACTGCGTCTAGTGTGCCACTGTAGTAAGCCAATGGCTTGTGTTCCATGGAGGTCTTTTGTGTCAGAACAGCTGTCATTAGTGCTCCCTTGCAGTGAGAAAACGGGTAAAATATGCGCTCATATTCCGGGTTGGCGAGTACTGGAGCGCTTGAAATTAGTTGTTTGAGTGACGCAAATGAGTCACTCATCTCTTTTGACCATTTTATTTCTTTATTCTCCCGCTGGGCCTCTTTGAGTGCTTGTAGTAAGGGTCTTGTGTATTCTGCGTAGTCTAGTATCCATGCTCTGCAATAGTTGCACATTCCTAAAAACTTCTGCATTTCTTTTACTGTTTTTGGCTCTTTTACTGCTGTAATCGCTTCTACTCTGTCAGGTATTATCTTGTTGCCATCCTTTGATATCAGCTGTCCCAAGTATAAAACTTCTGGTTGGCAGTATTGTAGTTTCCCTCTGTCCACTTTGTACCCCTTGTGGCCTAGCAGTGTTAGGAGTGTAACTGAATCCTTCCTGCACTCCTCCTCATTCTGTGCGCATATGAGCAAGTCATCTACGTACTGAATGATTGTACTCTCAGCTGTCATGTTTCCCAAGTCTTTGTGGAGGATGCGATTGAATATACTGGGGCTCTCTCAGTAACCCTGTGGTAACCTGCAATGCTCATATCTTTTTCCCCCTAGTGTAAATGCTATTAAGTATCTGCTCTCTTCTGCCAGGGGAATGGAGAAAAATGCATTTTTCAAATCAACTACTGTGAAATGTGATGCGTTTTTTGGGATACTGCAAAGTATTGATGCAGGGTTCGGGACTAGGGGAAACTCCTTTTGTATGACGTCATTTAGTGGGCGTAGGTCCTGCATCATCCTCCATGCCCCTCCCTTTGCTTTTTTGATCGGGTAAATGCAAGTGTTACATGGGGAATTTGAGGGTATTCTTATTCCCTGGGCCAATAAGGCACTTATCGTTTCTTTTATCCCTTCCTCAGCTTCACAGGACAATGGGTACTGTTTGACTCGGGGCATGATTGCTCCTGGTTTTAGTTTGATCGTGACTGGGGTAACTCCATGCAACAACCCTACATCATGGGGGCCTGTAGTCCACAAGTTGCTTGGTACTAGTTTCATGTCGTCATCAAAAAAGGACGGTGGTGCTCCCACCACAGCCATTAACTGTACAGGCACTTGTCTCGTTTGTATCAAGATATCACATGGTATAGCTATTTCCATTATTATTTCTCTTACTCTCTGAGTCCGAAAAGAGATCCTCATCTGATACATCACGTAAGGCAATGTCAACATTGATGCACAACACAGTGTGCCATTCACACCCATCTATGTCCATGCCAATTACTGCAATTCTTTTGGCTGATATCTGTACTGCATGCAAATCCAAAGATATCACTGACCCTGGTGTAATGTCTGTGCGTACTATTGGGCGGAAGACGAATTCTGTTGGTACCCTCCATTCTAACCTTTTCAGCTCAGGTACTACTCGTGCTAGAGTTTTCAACCCTTCAATGAACACACTTTCGTCTACCGGCATGCCACGTTTCTCTGGTGCTGTTGCTCGTGCATGTACCACTAGCATTACACGCAGCGGGCATATTCCTGGGGTGGAGCAAACTATCCCTCTTTCTGTGAAGGATATAGTCATATTGAGCTTACTGAGAAGGTCCCTTCCGAGCAAGTTTATTGGGGAATGTTCGTAATACAGTAGGGGCGTCCTCACTGTCTTACCCCCCACTGTCACATCCAAATCTTCTGTGTAAGGAACTTCTATGACAGCCCCAGAGAACCCCTGCGTCTCCAACCCTTCGGTTATAAAGCGGAAACCGACTCTCACGTATGCATGATTTTTCGGCTCCCGAATCCACCATAAATATGAACTGCTTGTCTCCTATCTGTGCCCCCACTAATGGTTCCTCTGCTGCATTGTAGGTGGTAGATAGGATGGGACACGCAAGTGTTCCCTGTGGGCTGTCCTATGCTGGCTGCCTCATTGCTCCCCCTTGACTAAAGACATTGCCTGACACCACTGCCACACCGCTGTAGGGGGCTGGGGCAGGTGCTCTGTTCGCAACTGTTGCGAACGGGTTTCCTGGTGTGTAGTGCACAGGTTTGTCGTTCTGTGGGTTACCCTGTGTTCTATTGTGTTGAGTGGGTCTTTGGTCTACATACGCTTGCTCCTGTTGCCTCTGTTGTCTTCCCATTGGGAGGCCATATGGGCTCCCTGGGTGGGGGTTACCGTATTGCTCCATATCCTGAAATCTGTTGCTTGGTCTGTTCCTACATTCTCGTGAGCAGTGCCCCCACCTCCTGCAATTCCAACAGCTCCCTTGTGCACTTCTGGGGCCTTGCCCCCCCATACCCTCCATTACCACTGTACCCCTGCCCCCCTCCTCTGCGACCCCTGTACCCACCTCGTCCCCCTCGAGGGGCCCAATCCTGCCACTGCGGACCTCCGTACTGCTCCTGTCCGTTCCACTGTGGTTGTCCCGCTCCGGCCCAATTTGCTGCCATCCTCCCCTGTATTGCTACCAGCCGCTCCTCCTCCTCATCTCCCTCCCTGCTATGTGGGAGCGCCGCAACTGCTGCCGCGACCTTCACCAGTTTCGTTTGTACTAACTTGGCCTCATCTGCCAATCTTTTTTGTGCTATTTCTTTTTCTCGTTCCTTTATTCATTTGCAGTGGTGTACTATTATACTCTGTATTTCGGGCCCCCCCTTTGCCTCGATCCCTGCAATTTTGTCAAGTGCTTTCTGCACCTCTTTAGGCAGGCCTCTCTTTATTATGAAATAAAATAATGATGTTGACTGGTACCAGGGCGTGCCCGTTTTTCGCACATCTCCTGTACCCGGAAAATGTAATCCATAGCATCCTCCCCCTCGTTCATTGTGCATTGCATAACCGACTGTAAGTCTGGTGTATCTGGAAATGTTTCTCTTAATGCGTCCCACACTCGTGCTCGCACTGTGTTAAATGAGGCACCATCATGACGGTCACAATCTAATGTCACCCCCGGAAACCTGGCTTTTGTCCACACTCTATCTGCCTGGTCCCCAACCGCTGATACTAGTAGACTTTTTACATCCCCTACCGCCAGTGGGACTCCCGATGTGTGCTTCTCAAATGCATATATCCACTTACTAGCCCCTCCGGACAGAGGTGGTAACAATTTCAACAGATTGGCGTTATCCATTTGAGCCCAGGGTATGTAGTTTGGTATCCCTCCCCTCCTCCCCTGTGTATCAATGGGAGTTGTAACTTCCCCTTTGTCGCTTTGCTTGTACTCACCTTCGTTCCCCTCTTTCCTAGTGGAGCCATTCTCCCCAGCCTATTTCTTAGTCGCCCTGTCCATTCCTCATCCATTGTTCTCCCCAGATGTGCACTATCCATTCTCCCACTCTCTCCTCCCATTGCCACACTTAATCTCCACCTTCTTCTTCATCGTCCTCCACATCACACCACAACTCCTCTCTTCCCCCTGTGACCAAAATCCCATCATCTGCATGTTCACTTGCCGAGTCTATTTCTATGATTCGCGTGGGCTCTTCTTGTATTCTGAACAATATTTCCCCCTTCTTCCACCCCTCCTCAATCGTCCTGTCATTGTTTTGTGCCCTTGGTGTTTGCTCTAATCGGGCAGCATTAGTCCCACTTTGCTCACAGATATTTTTAATTCTAGATAATTCCTCTCTTGCTAATGAGAGCCTTGAATCTAAATCCTCTGTTAACTTCTCTATGTCTACTGTGGGTGTACTTATCTCTCCACGCTGTCTATGGCTCTCATACGGCGGGGGTACAGTCGGGCCATGTATTGTTGTAGCTTGAGTTGGAGGCACATAGGTGGGGTCGCTATACCCCTCTGCGGGCACCGGTTTATTAAGTATAGGGTACAACCATGTCACTTCACTTTGTTTTTCTTCCTCAGTCATTTCTTTATCGCCTTTGGGTATCAGTAATGGGTTGTCTGTGGTGGATGGCAAATTGGTCGTCCGCTCTATTTTTCTGATAGGAGGCATCTCTTCAAACAATCGACAGAGATCTAATATCTAACTCCTATTGTGGAACTGTTTCCCCTTATATTTCATAAAGATGCATGTAGCCACCATGTCTAGAACATTTTTATCAAACAATCCTCCTTCGGGCCATATTTGGGGCAGACCTTCTCCCTTTAACTCTGTGACCTACTGATCGTGGTACTTTCTAATGCGTTCAGCATATTCAGGTAAACTCTTACAGAAATGGGCCAGGGGTGTCTTTGTCCCCATTGTATGCGGTTGGCTTGTAAAACAATCTATATATATATAGATATGTATCTCTAAAACTTTGTACTTTTCTGACACCTTGGCAATAAGGGAGTGTGTGGTTGTGTAGTTTATACTAAAAATTACTTAGGGGGCACATACAAGAGCAAACCACCTTGTGCACACTACCAATATTTCCAGCACAAATATTCAAAAGAAACAGCTTAATTCATTGGGCTTACCACCTTATAATGTCTGTAGGTCACACTTACCATGACCACACCATGATCATGCACATTTTACCATTCACTAAAATCATCATAGCATGGCTTTGTTTCAACACATATAATGCATATACAATGATAGTCGATACCCTATTGGAAGTTAACCTTTAATCTCTTTCTTCCCTCCCTTGTTTCACCTAGTCTTTCTTTATTTGTTATGAGGTCCCCCTTTTTCACGCAAATCTCTTTTTCTCTTTACTAAGTGTTTCACCTATTTTCATTTATAGACCCAGAAAGAATGAAAGAAAAGCATTTACTAATATATTCACTGTGTCTCCTTTTTTCTACCAGACACCTTTCTTATTCTCCACTTGTTCATATATTCCCAGTACTAGTCAAGATAGCACTCTGCGGCGCCGCCTTCTACCGCCTTGCAGAGCTAGGTTCCTGTCTCTTTATCTCTTTTCACCTTTTGATAGTAATGGCCATATGCAAAGAAAAAGAAAAGGAATGATAGTATTGCTTCTAGTGATCCCAAACGTGTCCCCTTTTTAAATGACCTCGTTATTTTTTTTTATTTTTTTATTTTTTTAAATCCTGCTCCCTTCCCCTACTCCCCTTATCCCTTATGATCACTCGCACTTAATACTCACGTGCCCGTCTTGAACCGAGAGTCTCCGAACTGGGTTCATCCAGGCGGCGCTGCCACACGCTCAACGACCAGTCCCAGCTCCGGCTAGCGGTACTCAAAGGGGATTTTTTTAAACGGGATCCCTTAACCTTTCTCTAATACGTGCGCACTTCTAAGCGTACCAGTCGCCGTAGGTGGGTAGCTTTCCGGAGCAGGCGTACCGTGCGTCTCCCCTTTCGACCAGAGATTTTCGTGCCAGAGGGGACGGAAAGGATGTACCAGGAGATGTAATCACGCAATCGGGGTCACCACTGAAGCCGAGCGTCCCCAGATAGCACAACCCTCCCCGCAATGAGAGGAAAGAATGGACTCTCCCACAAATGGGAATAAAGCTAGGACCAAGTGCGGGTGAGCTTAAGGGAAGCTTTATCTAAGTCAAAATAGGGCATGCAAAGAACTCTGCTTTCAATACAATTTGCAGCTTGCGAGAAGACTATCATTGGGGGCATATCCAAGGCCACCTCCCCTCCCTTCCCATTGAAGCCTGCCAGAGAAAGCAAAGGCCCGAGCTACACCGCCTCACCTCCCCCAATTCGGCTGGAGCCGCTTCAGGCATTCATGATTCCCCCGCAGCTCACATGGCCACAAACAGCCACCTGAATTACTTACAGCCCAGAAGCAAAATCCGGCTATAACCAAAGACCAGAGGTGCCCCCTCATAGGTCCCACGACCCACCAGGTCACCCCAAATTAATGACGCTTGTAAAAGAAGACACCTAATATTGAACCAACATTGAACACAGCTTCCATGTGGAGTTTTGCCAAGGGCCCAGCCAGGATGGCCTGCCCAGATCAGTTTACCTATCGGGGCAGGACCAAGTGCTCATGGAAAAAGAGGTAGCAGACCTTTTGAAGAAGAGCTGCCGATCAGGGAACATCTGCCTTTGTTAGCAACCACTTCCTGGTAAAAAGGAAGCAAAGTCAGGCCGGTCATCAACCTTATGGCCCTCAATGCCTTCCTTGTCTATCAGCATTTCAAAATGGAAGGCATTCATCTCTTTAGATATGTTCTACAGAAGGGAGACTGGCAGGCTCGCATAGATCTGCGAGGCGCCTACTTAGCGGTGCCCATCCACAAGCCTCAACAGCGGTTCTGGGGAGGTCGGCGATGAGAATTCACCTGCCTCCTGTTCAGCCTGTCCTCCGTGCCCTGGTGTTTCACCAAGGTGTTGAAGCCAGTGGTAACAAAACTGCGCGAGAAAAGGATCAGGCTGATAATATATCTGGACGATATATACCTGATGGCGCAGGACGCACAACTCCTGCAAGCACAGGTGTCAGAAGTGACCGGCCCGCTAGAGGATCTAGGATTTCTGGTGAATTGGCAGAAATCCGAGATCAATCGAATACAGAAGATGAAGTTTCTGGGTTTCATCATAGACTCAATGCAGGGGACCCTGAGCTTGCCGTTTCAGAAAACTACATCAGGAAAGAGAAGAGAACAGGACTGTCCAGGTCAAGGACCAGATAGCCCTGAGTGAGCTAGCAAGGATAGTGGGTCAGCTAGTCTCTTCCATCCAGGTGATTTTCCCAGGTCCCCTACATTATCTGGCACTGTAGCACCTGAGGATACAATATCTCAGGGAGGGGTTGTCCTATGATCAAATGTTCCCTCTATCGCAGGGGGCGTAAACGGAGCTGTCCTGGTAGATCCAGCACATGAAGGCTTGGAACAGGAAAGCCATTTTCTGTTCTCTCCCCGATCTAGTGATTGAATTGGAAGCCAGCTGCAGGGCACGGGGAGCCCGCAGCTGAGCGATCTTGACCGGGGGTCACGGGTCCTCCTCAGAGAGCAGTTTACGTATAAACTGCCTAGAGCTTCTAGCAGGCTTTTTGTGATCAGGAGCCTGACTCAGGGTAGAGTACAGTGCTGCATTTGCCTAAAGGTGGACAACGTGTCAGCTGTGCGCAATCTGAACCGGCGAGGAGGGACGAGGTCCAGAGTCTTAACAGAGTTGGCCAGAGTTCTGGCATCACTGCCTAGACGGGGGCGTCGGGGTAACCGCAGAGTATCTGCCCGGGCTCACCAACCAAGTGGTTGACTGGAACTCCCGGTACCTCAGAGACTCCAGCAACAGGAATTTGGACAGGACGGTTTCCTGAAGCTGATGGACCTCCGAGGTCTGTGTGCAACGGATCTCTTTGCCTCCGGACTGCTGCAATTTTTCAGTTGGAGTCTGGATCCAGAGGCGGCCACCACAGATGCCTTCCTGCCAAACTGGAGGCCGGTTACAGAGTACGGCTTCCCCCCTTTGCGATTATCTCCAGAACCTTGCCATACACGAGGCGGCAGCAAGCAAGGCTGGTTCAGGTGATCCCCCAGCATGGGCCTATACTGCAATAGGCTAGTCCTACTTCCAGACCAGATGGAGATTCTGCAAGACCCAACAGGGCTCCCGCACCCGCTGGTCCCTCGGGGACTCTCGGGCTAATAGCCTGGGTGATTTCATGAGTACCTGGAGAAAGCCACCTTTTGGGAGACGCTGTGCTATTCATGAGAGTCCTGGGTGCCAAAGACTGCCATGTCCTACAGGGCAGCCTGGGCCAAGTGGCACAGCCGGGCAGCCTGGGCCAAGTGGCACAGCCGTCGTTTGGCGAGGGGCGTGCTTTCCGTTTCTGCGGATGTGATACATCGTGAACTTCCTAGCAGCGCTGGCCGCACAAGACCAGGCCTACAGGAGGTGAACACCTACAGATCAGCCATTTCAGCAGGTCACAAGGCAGTGGTGGGTGTACTGATTGGCGAACAAGCTTTAATAGCCATACTGCTCTGAGGAGTGAAAGCCATTTGGCCGCTGAGACAAACATATTCCCGCTTGTAGGACGCGGACGGAGTCCTGCGACTCTTCTTAAGATGACCGGACAATTCTGATCTGTCAAGGAAGGTGCTTTCTGCCAAACTGGCAATGCTATTTTGCAGTCTGGCGTGTAATAGGGTGTCCGACATAGGGGCCCTAGAGATACATAACAGCTTTTTCGCCCTGAGGTAGTGACCTTCCACATTAAGAGAAGGACTAAGGCACACATTACGTCATTGTCTTTCTCTACTTTCCCGGATCAACCTAAGCTTTGCCCAGTCAGGGGTCTGAAAGAGTACGAAGCAAAGACGCCCCCCCCTCATTCCAGCGGGAAAGAACAGGTTCTTCATTGCGCTTCATAACCCCTTCAGGGCGTTGTCAGTGGCCACCTGAGCCTGGTGGGTCAAATGGGTTATACAACAAGCGGGCATAGAGGTAGACTGTTTTGTGGTGCATTCGGCCCGGGCCACTATGGCCTCCTAGGCCTTCGTCAGTGGAGTGCACCTACACGATGTCATGAAGGCCACAGACTGGTCTAGCGAGTCACTGTTTAAGACTTTTTATTTTAAGCCTTTTGATCAAGTTGTCAGCTTACGTGCACCAACCTGTGGTATCCAGTGGGAAGTGCAGGTATGTGACGGAAATCCCCTTTACCATTGGACCCCTGAATGAAACGGGAGGTTGTGTGGCCAAAGGGAAAACCTCTGTTCAACAGAGAAAAACCCTGGAATACTGAGGTGAAAGTTCTGCTATAAGACTGGTAAGTGGCAGACGTTCCTCCAAATGTGCCACAATATTGTGTTTTCCTGATCCTGGTTGGCAGAAGTCTGGAAGTTAGAAGGCGCAAGCCATGAGCCTTGCTGGAATCGGAGAGCGTGCAGTGAGTATACGACACACTGTAGACTTCGGGAGTCTGGAGTCGCCGGGAGGAAGGGCAGGGGGTTAGTTAAGGCTGAAAGGCAGCAAGCAAGGAAGCAAAGGATTTCTTGAGAGAGGGTAGAAGCAGGAGCAACGAAACAAGGAGCTAGCATAAGAGAGGGGCAAGGGAACAGGGCGAAACGAGCAAGAACTAGCATAGTACAGAAACATAGCAACGTGCCGTCCTACCTTGATGGTATTCTTTTCTTCTCGTCTGCATGTCCCGTGACAAGTGCCACGGAAGCACAGCAGGCTGCAGAGGTACTGCTGTATTGTTCCTCCTCAGTTGATGACACAGGACGGTTCGGGCACCATCTTGGAAGAATCCTGCATGAGAACAAAAGTGATTCCACCTATTCCACAGGGTCCAGGAGGGACGATGCATCCTGACACAAGTAGCCTCGTTGGTGGTAAGTAAGCTTTGAACAAACATAATAGAAGCCTCTGAGTCTTGATGTAGAATTCAGAGTTTCTGTCATGATCACCTCGAGAATCAAGGATTCATTGTGCAGGCATGCAGGGACCAGATGTTTAGTAGCATGGCGTGTCAGACATTCCTCTCATTCATCAGTGTTGGAATCCATAAGTGAGCCCCCATAGAGTTTAATGATAGAGGGTTTCCCCCAAGATGCCACCTAGTGGGTTACGGACAGAATACTTGAAGGAACTAGTAGCTGGGATTGGAGGACTACATAAGCCCCGCCTGCGCTTTGGCTTGCGCTTTGTGTTGGTTCCGCTGACAGCGGTGCAACGCTTACCGGCATTCTGTTCACAGACCTGTCAAAACAAAAGAAAAAGCACGTTATTAACTTATTGAAGTACCAAGTTCCACAGACCAAAGACCCTACGTATCCGACAGAAGTTTTCACTGCACCAGTTCTCCAAGTAAGAGGAGCTTTTCTCTCCGAGCTCTGTGTCACAGACAACTACGATTCTTCTTTGACCTCCGACATTCCGTAACCTGCAATAAAGGGTATTTTAGTTAAGAGACATAAATGACAGAACGCACGCAGTTACAAATTATACACTCACCGCATTCCTGAAGAAAGCAGCTTCCGAGTTCTCAGAGACTCGGCCACACAGCAAAGTCCTGCAGCAGGCCGCAGCGTTCATCATTACCGCGCACCTTCGCTCCCTACACGCGCCAGCCACCTTACCTCACCACTGCTTGACTTTGTGGTGTTCATTCTAAAAGCCAGTGAAACCTCTCTTAGGAATTATTTCTCTCTTCACAAACCTGCAAATAAAAGAGAGACAGAAAAAGATTAGACTTTGTCAAGAGAAAACACCCCCTCTGAACACTGTTGTCCCCAGAGACTACCACACAAAGCAAGATTACAGCAAAACCAGATTTGTCAAGATCAACACTTCAGAAGTTCCTCAGCAATCTTCATTCTGGAAAAGTCTTGCCTCTTTACCATCGCACCCCTGCATGATAGCAGGACAGAGAGCTCTCCAAAACCAAATCACAGGTGATAAGAGAAGCGGGCACCCAAAACAAATTTTAAGAGCTAACAGTTGGGGTAATGGGAGCCCATTTTAGAGTGTAGAGTCTGCATTAGAATCGTTCCTATTTCTTTTATCTCTCTTTTAAAACCGGGGGAACTTTTGACTAGCAACAGCAGCCCAAAGAGTTTTCAGGCCACATAGGGTCCTGCTGACACATGGTAAGCGTTACAGAACGCGAAGCCATTTACTTAAAATGACTCTGCCCGAGCGTAATGTAGACCACAGATGTAGATAACCTGCCCCAGTTGTTGGGGGTTTTACGTGCAGAGGTCCGTTCAGCACGGTCTGAAACCAATTCACTGAGAAGGGAATTGGTAGTTAATAGGGATCACACAGAGGAATTAGGTTGGCAACTACTCCAAGCACAGGCAGGGCAGGCCCCACTTCCCGGGGGGATTCCGCTAGCTCAAATTCCTCATCCAGTAGCCCCTGTTCAGGTGGTGGTTCCAGGAAACATTCAGTTGGCACCCCCTGGACGGTTTATGGGGGATCCTAAGCGTTTCGCAGTATTCAGGAATCGGTGCCATTTGCATTTCCTGTGTAGACCAGGGGTTTTTCCATCAGACCAGTCGAAAGTGGCATTTGTACTGTCTTATTTGGGAGGACTGGTCCATTCCTCTGGTAAACAGGGATGATCCTTTGCTACAAAATGTTCCAGGTTTTCAGCGGGAACTAGAGAAACTCTTTGCCTGTCACACTCAGGGGCAAGCCATGGATAATGAGTTATTATCCCTACGACAAGGCAGTCAAGATATGCTGGCTTATGTGGCCACCTTCAATTGACTAGTAGCAGATACTAACTGGCCCGAAGAAAAACAACACTTTTTATCGAGGTCTCTGGGGGGAACTGAAGGATATTCTTGCCCAGGTTGTGAATCCTCCCGCTGGATGTGCTGAATACATTGATCTTACCATTCAGTTGGACCACTGCTTGCAAGATCGATAAGTGGATCGCCCTCGCTCAGATAATAGGTCGTATTATGTTAATCCAAAAGAAAACGTGGCCCGTCATACATCTGAGGGTCATCCAGAGCCTATGCAATTTGGGGGAATTCGGGGCCCCATCTCAAAGGAGGAAAGAGAAACAAGAAGACAACAGCACTTCTGCCTCTATTGTGGTTCGGCGGGACATTTCCTTCGGGATTGTCCAGTGAAGCCTCCCTAGAAACCTGTCGGTGCCTTGGATAAGGCTGACCAGGAAAATCAGGCGGAAAACTCCAACGCCCGGCAAGCATAGAGGTTGGCTTTTCGAGCCAGAAGAAGGATTCTCAGATCTCTCATTTCGTTGTACCCGTCATCCTGAGTGGCCATCAGCAACCCTCTAAACTGCATGCTTTAGAAGCATATGTGGACAGCGTTGCAATAGGCAACTATATGGATCACGAACTCGCAAGCAAGATTGGTGTTGCTGTGTACCCTAAACCAGTGGTTGAAAATGTTACAGCTGTAGATGGTACTCAGCTAATATTGGGACCAGTGACACAGTGCACAGAGGTTTGTACCTTGCGCTGCCAAGATGTGCATCAAGAAAAGATTTTGTTTTACCGAATCAGTGCTCTGCAGTTTAAAGTTATCTTGGGAATCCCATGGCTAGAAGATCACAACCCAAACATTGATTGGTGCGCCCGGACCTTGACGTTCACAGAAAAGTGCAAGAACTCATGCTATAGTAAAGAGGAAGACTCAAGAAACAAAGGAAAAAGGCCATACGAGGAGAAGGCCCTACACTGGGTTTGTTGGGCATCCTACCCCCGGAATATCCAGATTTCCAGGACATTTTTTAAAAAGAACAAGCCAAAGTTTTGCCACCACATCAACCATATGATTGCCAGATTGATCTGCTACCTGGATCCCAAGCCTCATGCAGTCGGATCTATGCCCTGACAGAACAAGAAAACATGCATTTGAAGCCATACCTGGATAAGTATTTCGCTAATGGATTAATTCGACCTTCGGAATCGCCCGCAACCTCTCCCCTATTCTTCGCGCCGAAGAAGGAAGGGGATTTTCACACCTGTATCGGTTATCCTGCGCTCAATCAGATCACTGTAAAGAACAGATACCCTCTGACACTCATTCCGGTGTTGTTGGACCAAGTTAAGCATGCTAAAGTTTCACCAAGCTAGACCTTCAAGGAGCTTACCATCTGGTGCGTGTTAAGAAAGGTGACGATTGGAAAACCGCCTTCCGCACACGTTATGGATTGTACGAGTATCAAGTGATGCTCTTTGGCCTGTGCAATGCCCCTGCAACCCTTCCAAAATTTCATGAACGACCTGTTACGGGAGTTGTTGGATGTGTGTGCTATGGTGTACATTGATGATATATTGATCTACTCAGCCTCAATTCAGGAACACATTGCCCATGTTCGAGCTGTACTTACCAAGTTTTCTGCAGCGGAATTAAATTATGCTATCACAGACAAAGAATTACTGGCTATTAAGAACGCATTCAAAGAATGGAGACGTCACTTGTTAGGAGCTCGGCATACTATCACTGTCCTTACAGATCATCGAAATCTGCAGTATTTGCGATCTACCAAGGCCCAGTCATCGCGGCAACTCCGTTGGGCTCGTTTTTTTTTTTGTTGGAACATGACTTTGTCATCACGTACCGCCCCGGGATGCGCAATGGCAAAGCGGATGCCTTATCACACATATGGGAAGGTGAAAATGTTTTTGTTGCTCCAAGTGCGATGGATATCATTCCTGAAGAAAAAATGTTGGAAGCAGTAAGTGTACCGATAGCTCCTTCGAAGACTTGAAGACAAAGATCCGACTCTGTGTGAAGGCCACAGAGTTGAAGGCTTGGGGGTCCAAAGGGTCTCGATGTTCAATTCAGGAGAATTTACCGTATTTTCAAGGGCATCTCTATCTGCCGACACGGGCCCTGCAAGAGCATGTCTTGGCAGACTATCATGGCGCCCTGTTGGAAGGTCATCCGGGCATTGCCATGACTGCAGCAAGATTAAGAGGTTGTTCTGGTGGCCTGTGTGGCGTAAGGATATCATCGCCTTTGTTCAAATGTGTGGAATATGCACTCAGAATAAAGGTTCTAAGCAAAAACCTGCATGACTACTTCCACCTTTAGCTGTTCCACCAGCCCCATGGCACACCATCTCAATGGATTTCATTACAGAGTTGCCACCTTGTTCTGGTTACAACACGATTCTAGTGATAGTAGGTTTGTTTTTCAAAATGGCCCACTTTGTACCCCTGAAGGGAATTCTGTCAGCATCAGTTTTGGCTAAAGTTTTCTTATAACAAATTGTACGTTTACATGGTTTTCCATTGGTAGTGGTTTCTGGTTGAGGCAGCCAATTTGTATCCCAGTTTTGGAAGAGTGTAACGCTTAACGGAGCTCTTCGGGGACTCCTACTCCTGCCTGCTGAACCTAGGATTCTTCTCAGCTAGCATCGTGTCTCCTTCCTTGAATTTTCAGAACACTGCCACTGACAACCTGTGTGATGCACAATAATCCTCAATGATGCCTTTCAAGAACAGCTGAAGCAAGATTAGATTTTCTATCTGTATCTAAAGTCACCCTCTCTGATAATACCTTTTAGTTTTTGTTTGATGGGCTCTCCATCCTGCTTCTGCACAGGGGCGCCAGTTCTGAAGAGTGGAATTCAACTAAATGGAAACTACTTAGAAGGATTGAATATTCCTACTTGTGTGAATGCTCACTGTAGTGTTCCTAGAATGAAAGCATATATATATATATATATAGAAGGGGAAGACCTAATCCTAGAAGTGATGCCACTAAAATAAATAGTTTGTCTAAGAGGATCAATGTAAACCACCTTAACTGTGTGCTTTAGTTCAGTAATGCACTGTGCCTTACTTCATGGGAGGAAATGAAATGGTTAAATAGCGTCTTCTATAGGAAGGAATTCTCTTCATGTGGTTATGAAAGATGAAATCTCAATTTCATTGTTTGTGAAAAACTGCACAATACCTGTGAGAAAGGGAATCAACGACAAGGGGGAAAGATGCACAGTAACAGTAAAACTGCTTCCACACCAAATCTCTCACGGAACTCAAAAGCTCAGTTCAAATTCAAACACAGCAAACAAAACAAGAAAAGACTATATCAGGAAATGACACTCAAAAGTTCTTTAGCCAAGATTAATCACCATGTCCTAGTTTAGTGAAACAGTGCGGTGCGAGTGTAATGGAATCTGGGAAAAGGGAAACACTACACTAACCGTAATTCTGCCTTCCAAACAAATGCCCTCACGGAACTCGATAACTCTGTTCGAATCCAAGCAGCAAGTGCAACAAGAATTTACAATATCAAAATAAGACGGTCAAATGTCTTTTTAACAGAATAATATGCAAGAGTACTTGCGGTGATGTGATGTTGAGCTGAGGAGTTTGTACGAGTTAAGCAGCCCGTCAGACGAGTGTGCGGCGTTCTCAGAGGACAGCTGTGACTGAAATGGTTTATGTCGGGAAACCTAGCGGAGCAATCTCTAGGCGAAGGTTCTACAAATACTGAGGAAATACTGTAGTAATAACACTGCAGATAATATTTATGAGCTGTGACAGAAGGCATTAACGGGTCCGCGGTAAGCGTTTACTGCAACGGCAGAAACAAACACGAAGCGCAGAGCAGCAGAGGGGAGGGGCTTAAATAGTCTATGGATTAAAACAACTAGAACACACGGCCGCTACCTGAATGGAAACTAGGCGGCCATGTTGGGCAATGAGGAAGTTACTGTGTGCCTTTATCCACCACCCAGGAATGGTATGCTGCAGTCCAAGAACTTCTGGAGGTCATTCTATGGGCATGACCAGGAGCTAAACCAGGGATCATGACAAAGAGATGCTGTGAGATGGCCAAGATCGTGGTGCGCTTGTCCACCAGTCATCATCCACAAACCGATGGTCAGACGGAACTGACAAATCAGACCCTAGAGCAATATCTCTGATGCCTCCTCCATCAAACGGACAACACTTGGGTGGATCTGCTTTGGATTGCTGAGTACGCTTATCACAATTCTGAGCACGCCTCTACCGGCTGTACCCTCTTTTACCTCCTGTATGGTTGCCATCAATGAACCTCGGCTTTCGATCCTCCAGAGCCTTTAGAGATGCCAGCGGTACAGAATCTACATGAAAACATCACTCGAGCAAAAGAGGAAGCAATGGGACATCTGGCAGCAGCAAAAGAGAGTCAGAAGAAATTTGCAGATAAACACGGGAGAGACACTCCAAGTTATCAGGTGGGGTATAAGGTGTGGTTAGCCTCGAGGAATATCGCTGTCAAGGGGCCGCGAAAGTTTCAACCTAGATTTTTGGGCCCATTTCCAGTGGAAGCAATCATCAACCCGGTAGCGTTGAAGTTAACTCTCCCACCTCATATGTGGATACATCCTGTGTTCCATGTCTCCCTATTGAAACCTGCGTGCCCTGGGACCAGAGTGCAAAAATCCCCAGACCCAGTGATTGTATAGGAGGAGCCTGAGTTTGAAGTAAAAGATATTTTAGATTCAAAGGTAGTCAGGGGGAAGTTGTTTTACCTAGTAGATTGGAAGGGGTTCGGCCGCAAGTCCGAACGTGGGAACCCAGCAAAAATGTTCATGCTCCCAAACTACTTAAGAGGTTCCATCAAAACCATCTGACTTAGCCAGGAACGTAAGGTCCTTCCTTGGAAGGGGCTTTGGAGGGTGGGGGGTGGGGTGGGAGAACTGTCATGATCACCTCGAGAATCAAGGATTCATTGTGCAGACATGCAGGGACCAGATGGTTACCAACATGGAGTGTCAGACATTCCTCTCATTCATCAGTGTTAGAATCCACAGAGAGCCCCCATTGAGTTTAATGATAGAGGGTTTCCCCAAAGATGGCCGCCTGGTGGGTTACGGACACAATACTTGAAGGAACTAGTAGCTGGGATTGGAGGCCTACATAAGCCCCGCCCATGCCTTGGCTCTCGCTTCACGTTGGTTCCGCTGACAGCGGTGCAACGCTTACCGGCGCTCTGTTCACAGACCTGTCAAAACAAAAGAAAAAGCATTTTATAAACTTATTGAAGTACCAGGAGGTTCCACAGACCAAAGACCCTACGTACCTGACAGAGGTTTTCACTGCAGCAGTTCTCCAAGTAAGAGGAGCTTTTCTCCGAACTCTGTGTCACAGACAACTACGATTCTTCTTTGACCTCCGACATTCCGTAACCTGCAATAAAAGGTATTTTAGTTAAGAGACATAAATTACAGAACGCGCGCAGTTACAAATTATGTGCTCACTTACCGCATTACTGAAGAAAGCAGCTTGCAAGTTCTCAGAGACTCGGCCACACAGTGACTTCCTGCAGCAGGCCGCAACATTCATCATTACCATGCGCCTTCGATCACTACGCACGCCACCTTACCTCAGCACTGCTAGACTTCGTGGTGTTCATTCTAAAAGCCTGTGAATCCTCTCTTAGGAATTATGTCTCTCTTCAAAAAACCTGCAAATAAAAGAGAGACAGAAAAAGATTAGACTTTGTCAAGAGAAACACCCCCTCTGAACACTGTTGTCCCCAGAGACTACCACACAAAGCAAGATTACAACAAAACCAGAATTGTCAAGATCACCACTTCAGAAGTTCCTCAGCAATCTTCATTCTGGAAAAGTCTTGGCTCTTTACCAACGCACCCCTGCAGGATAGCAGGACGGAGAGCTCCCCAAAACCAAATCACAGATGAAAAGGGAAGCGGGCACTCAGAACAAATTTTAAAAGCTAACAACAGGGGTAATGGGAGCCCACCTTAGAGTTTAGAGTCCACATTAGAATCATTCCTATTTCTTTTATCTCTCTTTTAAAACAGATGGAACTTTTGACCAGCAACAGCAGCCCAAAGAGTTTTCAGGCCACTTACGCTCCTGCAGAGACAAAGTAAGCGTTACAGTTTCCATACTATCATTCAGGAAAGTCATCATTCTATTAAAGACACAGAAGCAAAGTATTATCCCAGCCATGCAGAGAGAGAGTACACGCAGACAAGAACAGGCGGTATTCCAGTATGTCAAGAGCAAGCAACGAGGATGAGAAACCGCTAGAGCGAATAGCTTTGTGTTTGCCTTTCAGCAAGTTATGAGTTCTTCTGTTGGTTTCATCTCTCCAGGGGCGGAGACTAAACCAGGGGGCTCCTGAGACCCCTAGGGGGATGTTAGCACGTAAGAGACTAGCAAGAAGAGCCGAGTAGAGCCACTTTGGCCATTATTGGTTCTGGTTGTTTCCCGTTTTACCACCGTTTGGACACTGTTACTGAAGACTGCAAGGGAGCAGCGAACGAAAGAGGAAGTGCTGAGGAGGATGCTAGATTTGGGTATCCTCTGCTGATCGGTTGACAGTGCCACATGGGGTTGCTTCAGGTGGTGTACCCAGGAGTGAGGGGGTGGAGTATCAGGGATCTTTTGACACTGCACGCGTCACGTCTAGTGACACTGTCTTTCCCCTTAGACTGGCTTCTCTCTTTGTGGGGCCTGAGCGCTCTAGGGCCCTGAGAGAACGAGATCCAGTCGTCAATAAATTAAAATATTTTTGACAAGAGCCCCAGCCCTGCCAGCACTTCCCTCTGCATAAATTGATCTCTAGCGGGGTGTCTCAATGTGTTTGAGACCCCTGCTCTGGGGGACTCTCTTTCTGATGAGGTCTATCTTGAGACTTCCATAGCTCTTCCCAAACTGGGGTTCAGAAAAGCACTGATTGTGTAATCAAGCATAGGCTGCCTGCCCTCTATATAAAACTACACAGGTTTGCCTGGGGCCTGGACCCGTTCATAGGTATCTGAACTGCTGCTGTGTGGTGAAGGACTAGTGCGGGGAGCACCAGCAGATGGCCTGCTCTGAAGCCCGCTGGGCTCACACGCTCCGAGCGTTGTGGTGAAATGATCCCCGTGTTTATACCGGCAAGCAGTGGAACCGTCGTTCCATTAAAAAAACACTGATATTGGTAAGGGAACTGAGAAATTCTCCCAGCCGACGTGCAGACCTCAAGGCAAGTGCAGATTCGACAGACCAGCCTCTCCACTTCCTATCGTGACCACGTGCGGCCGCAGCTATGCCCTGCTGTGATGATTGGCTCACTAGACTATAACACACTGTGCCACCGCTCCTACACACATGGCCTTTCTCACAGCACTCTAAGACTACATTTCAATAAAGCAAGAAAATTACACTAAAACACGAAAACGGATATAATAGTTGAAAGGTACTTATCTGCTGCTTGAGAAGAAAGAGAATGTGTTCAGGAGGAATCAAGGTTTATGTGGGTATCCTCCAGCTGATTGGTGGACAGTGTCACGTGGGGTTGATTCAGGAGTAGTTACTTTTCAACTGCAAACAATCTGACAGTTTCCAGGAAATTGTAGCTCTTGTGTTTGTGTTTTTCTTGGTTGAAACTTCATTGTACCTTTGCTTCTCAAGTTATAAAGTAAAAGAGAAAAGCATAATACTTTGCCTCTGTTTCTTTAATAGAATTAAGACTTTCCTGAACGATTAGTATGGACAATCTGAATTCACTTAATTCTTTAGGGCTCTTTCCTTATTGATACTTGTAAGAGTTCACATAGTATTTCTCAATCCTATCTGTTAATTTTGTTTTCACTGAGACGAGTATGGTGCATCCTCCCGGGTCTCCTGCTTTCCCCGTTACCTCTTTTCACTGCGCTTAGCGTCACCGGGCCTGCACTCAGGACGGGAAACTTCTCTTGCATCATAAGGTTGGCTTTGAGCTTCTCTGAATCTCTTTCTCTGGCCCGGTGTCCGTGATGTGAGCGGATCTGTGGTCTCTGCATCATTGCAGGACTTAACAATTCACTGACTCTCGGTCATGCCACCACCTAAGGATCAGTATCTTCATTGGGGTTCCCTTTCCCCAGCTTCTCGTGCTTCCAGCTTTTCTTGTGTCTGCTTCACACGGCAGCTTTCGTCCAGGTTTAAACTCTGCGCGTCCCGGTATCTCTCAAATCTGTCTGCACAGCTCACTTGAAACTCCTAAGGTTCTCCTATCAATAAAACTCCTTCTTCTGTTTGTATGACTCATTGCTGGGTCTTTCCCAGCGCAGCCTTGTCGTCCTTTCTCTTTGTTGCTTGAGTGTTCTGTATTACTCAGACACTCTTCTTCTCAGTATTACAACAATACTTCTCATGATGAAACAATGGTTCCACAACAAACAAGTTGCTTGTTCTTCTTTTCTTCTTAGTGTTGTAGCTGTTAATGGTGGGTTGTAAGTGAGTAACTTAGGGCGTTCATCTTTGAAACAGGAGTGTTTGTCCCTGTATTTGGGGGTCCTTCGATCACACCATATAAAAATTGTAGTCAACTAGTTAGCTCCCACCGGGCAAGAAGTAACGCTGTTTATTACAATCGGGAAACCACAAATCAAACAGAACAATGGACTGGAACTGGTTTATGAGAGCTGACAAGTGGACGCACAGTGAACATTAGTTTTATAAGATGAGTACAATAGTCAAAGCATTTGAAACTGTTACGGTTAGAATGTACATATTTTCCAACGTTCCCAGGAGAGCCATTGGCTGTGTTATGTCATATCCTTAGTGCTGTGCGTATGTCAGTGAAACGTGATTGGAGCAAAGAGTTCAAGATCATTCCAAAACATTCCTTCCATGTGGCGCCACAATGATTCTCACACCACCCAGGAACAATTTGTAATTAGTAATATAACATTTGTGCTTACTCCTTGGACTTTACTCTGCCATTGGTCAGCACCATTGCGGTAAAGACACGAGACACCCTGCTGCTAGTGGGAAGGGAGACAGTCACATGGTACCTTCTGAATATTGGCCATCGCAGAGATTATAGTGAATACTCTGAAGGCTGGCCACCTCCCGGGACACAAAACATACTGCTTGATTGGTTCCTCTGGGAACGCTACTCCACTCGGCTTCCTTTCACATAACCACCTGCCGATAGCCATTCGAAGCCATGTGAAGGGATCGCTGTTAAGATGAATTTCTGAACTCTGACCTGGAGGGGCAGAGGTTCAGAAGGCCAACCTAGTTTCTTGGAACAGGGTAACCTCTGGACAAGCCAGACCAATCAGGGTAGCTATGGCAGGCAGTCAAGACTAAGTTTCAAGAGGGGTGAGGGTGACTGAAGACCTCAATGAGCACACAAAGCAAGGACACTTACAAATTACTCCAGACAGGTGTTATATTAAAAATATAGACACATTTATTACAAGGCCTTTGTAATATAGACCATAGCAAAGAATCACAATAATACTGAAGTAAACCAGCACATCACAATCAACATGATCTATATATACAAGACCAGAGGGGTCTAACGGATTAAGAAGCACGAAATATGTAGACCACCTAGATGGGGAGGAAAACAGGCAGTGCAAGTAATCTTTAGACCCAGTTCCACATCAAGAATACACCTAACTAAGAGGCAGTCCAAGCCCTACGAAGAGAGGAGCCTTATGCTCAATAGTACATGCACACACTTGTGCCACTGGACAAAAAAGGGTCTCTTCAAGGGTCACTAGCAGCTCAGGAAGGTGGATGCGGTCGATGAAGAACAAGTCCCCACTATTCAAGCAGGACCTCCACTTGCGGGCAGAGGCAGGTTGAGAGTGCGTGATAGAGTCACTATTTCGCAACAGCGGTAGAAAAGAAATGGGCTCCTGCGCTAGGGGCCACCGGTTGGGTTATGACTACTCACCGGTCTCCGATGCAGGCAGACCCAGACTTTGCCAGTTCAGTCCACTTCGCTGGCAGGTTCGAATGCGACAATCAGGACGTCTCGACACCGTGTAGGTTCCACGGTAGCAGGCTTCAGGGTCAAGAGGGTCACAAGTGCAGCAAACTTACACAGGTCGTTGCCACAACAGGGCAACCCGGTAACCGCGTTTACTCCTGTCTAGGTGCACTCGTCTCACTTCAGACCCGGGAAATGCCAAGTGTACGAAATTCGGTGTGAGGGTGCCAAGGACACAGAGCAAGCAGTATACCAAGTTTTGAGGGCTTCCTCGAAAAATGCGGTGATGACAGAGCAAACGTCCTGCGTAAACTGGTCAGCCCACTGGTTGGCCCAGGGACACTTCCAAAGAGGCTTACTTGCAGGGTTTGATGACGGTGCCGAGAATAGTTGCTACCACTATTCCAATGGGTTGAAGCGCCTTCGCAGACCTTCTAGGACGATCAGATGCAGAGGGGTCTTGCAGGACGACAGGGGGCTCAGGGTGCCAAACCTTCCAGCGGGTCACCAGCGGTTCCTCGACTGGGCTTCTTGTTGTAGGATACTTTGCTCCTTATCCTTTGTACGTGTGAACTCAGGAGATCGACATGGTAGTGATGTTTTCGGCCTCCTCTTATCCAAAGTTCCCTTCGCGCCAAAACGGAGAGGACCCAATGGGAGATCTGCTCACAAACACTCACTCCATACGTGGACCAATCACGGACCACAGTGGTCCCAGGCATTCAGGACACTCCAGACTCTCTGGCACCCAGGATGTGTATTGGGAACAGACATCCCAGCCCACATCCTGGAGGCACACACAAGGCATGCAGAAGCCCGCAAAGGTTTGTCCTGTCCTTTGGCAAGATGGCCAAAGGACATGACAAAGAACCTCGTGGCATGGCCATTTTGGAGCCAGGCCACCTATTCGTGCCAAACGCGGTAAGCGCGGATAACATGGCAAAAAAGGGTTCAAAACATAAGATAAACGATAGCTGCCACCAGTCCTGTCCGTGACACACCTGCACAGTTTGTAATAAGTCCAGCAAGAGTTTCTAGGGCCTTTGGACTGACTAGAGACCCAAGGGTGAGGTAAAGTAAGTTACATTGCACTCTTGTTAAATGTTGCACAAAAGCTGCGCTTGCAAATCGTCTCTGGTGCACTGTGTAGTGCTAAAAAACACGTGCTAGACCATCTTGGTCGGTGCATGTGTTGCCTGCCGTGCAAATGAAGGGTATATCTAGTTTTAATTGGTCTTCTCTGTATTGGCAGGTGCAGGTTTAAAAACAAGTAAGAACTTTCTTCAATGGGTTTCTCTCTGGAGATTGTTCACCTAAAAGATGAAAGGGACCCCTAGGTATGTGGTCTGGGGGTCCTTTATTGGAACGAGTTGGACCTGTGCAGCTGGTGCTGTGCACTAGGTCTAGTCGTTCTGTAGCCGACCGGTTTCTGTGGAGCACTGCGGGTGTGCCACATTCATCAGGGCTAGGTAGGGGGCAGCTACATGTGTGCCCACTGTGATTCGTCTACAGCAGCGTGGTCTGCAATACTTGTAGATCTCTCCCTGTAGGGATGACAGGAGGGAGGGGAGAGAGATAAAGCACGGATAAATATCCAATTCTACACCTCAACTGTAGCTAGTTACCAGAACACTGCATAGTACAAGTAATAAACAATGAACCAGAGGCTTACCCTCTCCGTGTGGTGTAAATGCTCTCCACGGGGGGGGGTTGAGGCAGCCCGGAACCTGGGGGCCAAATAACAGTAATTACTGTCATGTATCGATGCCAGCGTGCATCTTGAAAGCGACAATGCTCTTAATGCAATTATAACTATTGATAACCAAATTGTGTTAATAACACTGTTAAGGTGCACGCGTAACGCGTTGCAGCTTAGTTCTAGGAAGTACATTTACAACATGGAAAAATCCCCTCAGAGGTGCGAGGGTCAGTGTGCCTGCCTCTCGACCCCACGTGTGGGGGAGTGGCTGGCCACGGGAGCGCCCGGTGGGGCCCCTTACCTGGAGCAAGTGTCTCGGGTGGTCCTGCGGGCCGCGCGCATAGTGTTGCTTCGCCGCGGCCTGCGCCATCCTACTGTTATTGTAACCATGGCGCCCTGGGTGGCGCGGACACGTGCGCCGGACCCCAAAATGGCCGCCCCCATAAAGGAGGAGGCCGCCATCACGGGGCCAGGCGCCGCAGGCCGCGAGCCAGGTGCCATGGTGTGAGGGCCCCCCATATGTGTATGGGTGGAAGTCCACACCTTTGAATAATGTGTCGAAGCAAAACATGCCGGTTGGTGCGCTTGGTGCAGAAAAGGGTGCGCACTGAGGGCTGAGTCCACCAGTGTTCCCCCCAACACCCTGTGTGCGCAGGGTGTACCAGCAAATGTCAACAAGTGTACCCAGTGTACCAGTTGGAACACAGGTACTGTTAGTCCGGTATGGGGAGCAAAGGAATTCAAGCATTCTCCCCATCTTTCCACATACAATAGGTGGATTCATAGTTCTGTGGGACAACACATGGGCTCAATATGACTGGAGTTACAGCATGGCCAGCGTTTGCCAGCTGGTGGCTTCATTAAGTCCACACTTGTCAGTTTGGAGGCGAAAAATCCAAAGTTGTTCTCACCTGAAGAGCAGGTTGTGTATATTCCCTCCTCTTGTTGGAGTGGCCATTTTCTCGATTATTGTCCATGTGAAATCTGTAGGGGTGTGTTTTAATGCCACAAAATGTTCCACCATGGGTTCTGTGATCTTCTTGGTTCGTATGCAGGATCTGTGCTCTGCAAGACGTGTTTTCATCGGGCGTGAAGTCATGCCTACATATCGCTTGTTGCATGGGCATGTGATAATGTATATCACATTGCAACTGTTGCAATTCGTTAGGGTGGCATTTTCCGTGGATCCAAAAGACACTATGTCGATGGAGGTGAAACGCTTGGTGCTGGAGCATGCACTGCATGTGCCACAGGGAGTGTGGCCAGTGGCTTGATTGAGTCCCCACAGTGTATTTTGTTTAGAATCGTTCTCTTTGTAGGAGTGTACGAGGGAGTCTTGTAGGTTCTTCCTTCTTTTCAAGGCGAACCTAGGAGTTTCCAAACTATGAGAGCCAACGTTCAAGATGGGCCAAAGTTTGAGGACCTCTTTCTTAATCTTATTGGTCAGAGGCGAGAAACTAAGGACTGCTGAGATGCTGTCTTGGGATTCACTTTGCTTGGCATGATGTTCAAGGGTGGTTTCTCGTGGGATGTTCATCACGCGTTTGCGTGCCTGTTTGACTATCCGTTTCGGGTAGCCCCTGCAACAAGCGATATGTAGGCATGACTACACGCCCGATAAACACACTTCTTGCAGAGTGGTGTCTGGACTTAATGAAGCCACCAGCTGGCAAACGCTGGCCATGCTGTAACTCCAGTCATATTGAGCCCATGTGTTGTCCCACAGAACTATGAATCCACCTATTGTATGTGGAAAGATGGGGAGAATGCTTGAATTCCTTTGCTCCCCATACCGGACTAACAGTACCTGTGTTCCAACTGGTACACTGGGTACACTTGTTGACATTTGCTGGTACACCGTGCGCACACAGGGTGTTGGGGGGAACACTGGTGGACTCAGCCCTCAGTGCGCACCCGTTTCTGCACCAAGCGCACCAACCGGCATGTTTTGCTTCGACACATTATTCAAAGGTGTGGACTTCCACCCATACACATATGGGGGGCCCTCACACCATGGCGCCTGGCTCGCGGCCCGCGGCGCCTGGCCCTGTGATAGCCGCCTCCTCCTTTATGGGGGCGGCCATTTTGGGGTCAGGCGCACGTGTCCGCGCCTCCCAGGGTGCCATGGTTACAATAACAGTAGGATGGCGCGGGCCGCGGCGAAGCAACACTACGCGCGCGGCCCGCAGGACCACCCGAGACACTTGCTCCAGGTAAGCGGCCCCACCGGGCGCTCCTGCGGCCAGCCACTCCCCCACACGTGGGGTCGAGAGGCAGGCACACGGACCCTCGCACCTCTGAGGGGATTTTTCCATGTTGTAAATGTACTTCCTAGAACTAAGCTGCAACGCGTGCACCTTAACAGTGTTATTAACACAATTTGGTTATCAATAGTTATAATTGCATTAGGAGCATTGTCGCTTTCAAGATGCACGCTGGCATCGATACATGACAGTAATTACTGTTATTTGGCCCCCAGGTTCCGGGCTGCCTCAACCCCCCCCCCCCCTGTGGAGAGCATTTACACCACACGGAGAGGGTAAGCCTCTGGTTCATTGTTTATTACTTGTACTATGCAGTGTTCAGGTAACTAGCTACAGTTGAGGTGTAGAATTGGATATTTATCCGTGCTTTATCTCTCTCCCCTCCCTCCTGTCATCCCTATAGGGAGAGATCTACAAGTATTGCAGACCACGCTGCTGTAGACGAATCACAGTGGGCACACATGTAGCTGCCCCCTACCTAGCCCTGATGAATGTGGCACACCCGCAGTGCTCCACAGAAACCGGTCGGCTACAGAACGACTAGACCTAGTGCATAGCACCAGCTGCACAGGTCCAACTCGTTCCGATAAAGGTCCCCCAGACCACATACCTAGGGGTCCCTTTCATCTTTTAGGTGAACAATCTCCAGAGAGAAACCCATTGAAGAAAGCTCTTTCTTGTTTTTAAACCTGCACCTGCCAATACAGAGAAGACCAATTAAAACTAGATATACCCTTCATCTGCACGGCAGCCAACATATGCACCGACCAAGATGGTCTAGCACGTGTTTTTTAGCACTACACAGTGCACCAGAGACGATTTGCAAGCGCAGTGAGAGCAACTGACTCTTTGAAATCCGTCCCAGTCGAAAGAACTGTGTTTCCTTAGTGTGACTACGAGTTTGGGCAACACACAGTTCGATACCCCTGAAACAGTCCTCTTTGTTTTGCTTAGCACAAAAGCTGCAACATGAGGAAAGGACTAAGGGAAACGAAGTCTCCCAGTACTGACTGTCTTAAGGGCATGTCAGTTTCCCCATAAGAAATTAGCAAAAGCCCAGAGGAGTGCGGCTGAGGGCTGCGCTTCTCTGGCAAAGGTTAGATCAGGGTGTAAAAGAGCAGCAAACAGTTTGGGGGTTGACAAATGGAGGGAAAATGACATTCAAATATGAAATCTTTCCTAACAATCGCTAGCTCAGGCCTACCTGCCCTCCATCCCGGAGTGCCCACTGGATTGGCTTGCTGCCACGTGTTGACATCACCCAGTCAGGTTGCAGCTGGCTCAGTCTGCCTCTGTTGCGCAGTGTGAACTCTGTCCACCGCACCCCCTGGCCTGCAGAAGGTGGATCATGTGCTAGGAGCAGGGTTTCCCAGGCAAGGGGATTTCCCCAGTAGAATATGTTCTATTTAGGATAGGACATCTCTATCGTGTGCCAATTATATGTGGGTCCTTTGGGCTGTTAATATACAGCATCCCCACTCCTGCAATACCCCACGTGGTCTCTTCCCATGCTTTGGCTATATTTTGTTTGTCCTGTGTTTTCCGCGCCCCCCCTTTTAGAGTGCCCTATCCCCCCTTTGCTCATTCCGCAAGTTGTATGTCTGACCCCCTATATGGTGCTGGTGCAGCTCCTTCAATACATTACCCCCTTCAATCCAGTTTTAAATCGCAATCTCTTTTCCACTAATTTCCTTGGGTTTTTCCTTGCACACACATACCCGTGTCACCCTGTTCATGTCCCCTTCCTCTTCATACCCTTCCACATATTTCTCAAAGATTAATATCTTCTCTCCATCGGGTGAGCATTCACCCCACAGGCCTTCATAGTTTCCTAAATCCTATGGGGGGGCTGTAAAAACTATCCTCCCCACTCCCATTCACACCTGGAGGTCGCACCTCAAGTTTAGTTGCCGTCATTCTATACCCAGTCTTCCTTTGTTGGCACTTGCACCAGCCAATGATCCGCCGGCTGATGCAGATGGGGACGAGCATCATGACTAGGAGGAGGACAGTTTTTTTGAACATCGCCGCCAACCAGTCCGGTTGCCATGCAAATAGGTTCCCCAACAAAGTATTTGATGCAATGTCTTGCGTCTCCTCGATTATTTTGGTGTGAATTATTCGTATCTCTTCGACAGCCTCTGTGCCTGTTCCATTTGCTGCATCATTTTCAGGTATAGCTGTGCAACACTGTTAGGCAGGATCCTGTGCAGTGCCCTTAGGGACCACTACACACAATTAAGACTACAAGTGCTAATACAAGTTCACCTTTGGTACAAGCCTGTACTACACTGTTAAAGTGGTAGAAGTAGCGAAGCAGCCAGACATATCTCAAGAGCAAATGAGCAGTAGTAGAGATTACACAAAGGATTACAATTACTGTGACGCCATCCCATTCAGAACTTGATTGACCATCCTTTGAAATGTAGCAGGTGCATTCTTTAATCCAAAAGGCATTACCTTAAATTGGTAGAGGCCTGCTGGGGTGGAGAATGTGTTTTTTCCTTGGCATGGTCTGTCAGGGCTATTTGCCAATAGCCTGACGTTAGGTCAAATGTGCTGAGGTACTTGACTGCACCAAGTTTGTCCACCAGCTCATCTGTCCTAGGCAAAGGATGGGCATCAGTCTTGGTGACTGCATTTAGAACTCTATAGTCCACGCAGAATGTCAACTCCTTGGATCCTGCCTTTGGTACAAGCACAACTGGGCTAGACCATGGACTAGTAGAGGGCTCTATAACCCCGAGATCAAGCATTTTGTTGACCTCATTCCTTATATGGGTTCTTACATAGTCTGACATTCTGTACCCCCTGCTTTTCACAGCCAAACATTCACCAGTGAGGATATCATGCTGGCCCCAAGGGGTCAAGCCTGGTGAAAGTGAGAACAGGGAGGCAAACTGATTTAACAGTAATTTGCACTCATCCTGCTGGTCAGATGTTAGACTGGAAGAGAGATTAACTCCTTCCACTTGCTCATCTAAAGGTAAGCCTCTGCGGAGGTCAGGCAGAGGTTCACTCTCCTCCTCCTCCTGAGCTGAAGCTAGAAGCAAAGCTCCCATTTCAGGTCTAGAGACATAAGCCTTCAAATGGTTGGTGTGAAAGACTCTAGGAGCCTCCTTAGGATTGCCTAAGTCCACCAGATAGTTCACCTCTCCAAGTTTACCCACAACTTTGAAGGGTCCTATCCATTTGTCCTGCAAGGCCATCTTCCTTGTGGGCACCATAACAAGAACAAGCTGTTCTTGAGTAAACTCAACCATGTTAGCCTTCTGGTCATGCCAATGCTTGACCAGAGCTTCTCCAGCCCTCAAGTTATCATTTGCCTCTGCCATCATGTGTGATATTCTCCTCCGGAGACCTATCACATAGTCAGTCACTCTGACTGGCTTGGGGGAAGGAGCACTCTCCAACCCCTCCTTAATTGGGGCCAATGGACCTCTGACTGGATGGCCATAGAGAAGTTCAAAAGGACTGTAACCTACTCCCTCCTGAGGGACTTCTCTATATGCAAAGAGAAGGCATGGCAGTAGAAGGTCCCACTTTCTTTTAAGGGGTTCCTCTAAAGCACCTATCATGCTCTTCATAGTCCTCTCCACCAATCCATTGGTTTGTGGATGGTAGGCAGTAGAGAACTTGTAGGTGACTCCACAGGTTTTCCACATGGCTTGCATGTAGTGGGATATAAAATTGGATCCCCTGTCAGATATCACTTCCTTAGGAAAACCTACTCTGGTAAAAATACCAAGTAGGGCCTTAGCCACAGCCTGTGCCGTAACAGTTCTCATAGGTATTGCTTCAGGATACCTAGTAGCATGGTCTACTCCAACCAGGATAAATCTGTTACCTGAAGATGTGGGAGGATCAAGGGGACCAACAATGTCAATCCCTACCCTCTAAAAAGGAACTCCCACCACTGGGAGAGGCACCAAGGGTGCCACATTCTTGGCTCCACTCTTGCCAGAGGTATGGCAAGTGTGACAGCTTCTACAGAATTCGTCTACTTCTGAACCCATCTTAGGCCAGTAGAAGTACAGGGAGGATTCCAAGATGGCCGCCGGCATTAGGTAGACGTGCCGACGGCGCTCTCCGGACCTGTGAGATGAAAGGTGCCCACCACCCCGTCTACTGTCTGATGAGCGATCTTACGTGCTCCCCCAAGGCGGTAGTGAAAAGGAAAGTGAGCGGGGCATGCCAGCTGTCACGGGAGAGCAGTGTGTAAGGTCTGACGCCTGAAGCGTTCGGGCAGGCGCCGAGGAGTGGACTGCAGCAGCACGGAATTGAAGGAAGCAGCGTCCTCCTCGGAGAGGTGGAGTGGAGGTTTGCGACGCCGGAGATCCCAGCGCACTACGCCACGTGGGTGGCGCACGGCGGGGAGATGGCTGTGGGTTGCCGGCGCCAAGCCAGTGAGGAAAATCAGGAATTCGGCCCCGCGAGCCGCCCGCTCCCGCTGGCAGGCCTGAGCCCGACCGAGGGGCTGGGGATATGAGCGGAGGCTCCAGTGGTCACGGCCTTGTTGGAGAGAGGAGTCCGGCAGTGGCGAGTGGGAGGCGGCAGGGCAAGAGAGCGGCCCCAGCCCATTGGCGGCCCCCGGGGGAACCAGCGAGGGGGAGAGGGGAAGGAGAACCCCCCCTCGAGTAACTGACCTGAAAGCGGCGGGCTGAGGAGCCCGGGCCCAGCAGGCTCCCCCGACCAGTAAGTGGAGTGGCACTGCGCGTCTCCAGATCGGATAGAGGGAAAGCTGTGGTGCGTGAAGGCCTGGGGCCCCTGATCGCGAAACGGCACTCATTTTAGCTATGTGAGCAGCGCAAAGGCCCTGAGCGGGTCGGGACTGTGCCGCCGCGCCTCGGACGATTGGGAGGTGAGCGGGGTCGCTGCCCACGCCACTGGAGGCTGGGGGCCTGCCCTGGCTGAAGACTATAACAGAGGAGCCACGAACATACAAGAGCTCCCTGTGGGGGATAAGGAGAGTCCCCAGCGCTGGCATACTGGACTGTAAGTGAAGCATCAAGAGGGAGGCCGGCCGGGCGCTGACGGTTCAGAGGGGAAAAGGCGGCCCCGGCCCCCAGGTGTTCTCCCCGAGTGTCTTCCTCAGACCGCCCAGGAGCTGTGGCGGACTGGTGTAAGGCGGCAACTGCGGGGATATACCCGCTGAGAAGAAGGGAGCGCCATGTCTGCGAAACCCAAAGGGAAAGGGGGGGAGAGTGTTGCAAGCATCGGGGGAAACCCCAGGCACCCTGCAGGCGTTGTGGCCAGTTCAGTCTATGCGGACCGGCCCCGGGCCTCCCGGGGGTGAACAGAAGATGGACCCACGCAAGGGGAATCGGAGGACGTGACACCCTTGCCTCGCCTCGAATTCTTGGGGGAAATACATGCTCTGCAAACGAACCTAGCAAAGACCTTCCAGGATTAATTCCAGCTGATGCGCAATGACCTGAATGAAGCTATTGGAGAAATGAAACAGGAGCTGCGACAACTAGGAGAAAGAACCGATGCCCTGGAGAAAGGGCTCCAAGAGGTGGATACGGACACTTGAGCTAATCGTGAAGCAATAGAAAGGCTGGATATTGCCACTAGAAATCTCGAAAATCAGATGGAGGACTTAGAAAACAGGTCCCGTAGGATCAACATAAGAGTGAAAATGCTGCCTGAATCAGTGCCAGATAAGAATCTGAAGGTGGTGCTCCAGGGCATCTTTGCGGATATCCTGGAGGAGGGTAGTCCGGAGAAGGTAGAGCTGGATCGGGTGCACAGAACCGGGCGATTACTCAGAGGTCAGACAGCAAGACCGAGAGACGTCCTCTCGGCATTTACGAAGTTCGCTCAGAAAGAAGCGGTTCTCAGGGCAGCACGGCAAAAGGAGCCGATTATGTATGAGGGCCCCCAGGTCGCTCTCTTTCAAGATCTGGCAAATAGCACACTCCTGAAACGGAAACAAATGGCACCGCTGCTGAAAGTCCTTAATGAGAAATCAATCCGATACAAATGGACCTTCCTGTTTGGCCTGCTTTTTGAATGGAGGGGACTCGGAGGCGGATTACCTCCCTCCAGGAAGGGTTTGATCTGCTGCAGCTTGACCTCGAGGATACCCCAGCAGCTCCAGGTCAGAAAGCTTGGAGTAGCCGACCTTGACCTTGACCATGGGAATGGACGACAGTTGGGGACAAAAGGAGAAGAGAGGCCAAGAATGGCAATCCACGGTCCAAAGGGAAACTTAGCGAGTCGCAGGGCGGAGACGGAGTCCTAAAAGGGAAGGGTAACAACAGGGGTGGTGGGCCTTTAGAAGGGAGATGCAGCTAGAGGGTTGCAGGTTGAGCAACCATGTTGGAACCATAAGGGCGATGTTGCCCGAGTTGGGAGTGGAGAGAGCACGGGAAGGTTTTGCCTTCGGGGGAGGGGAGGGGAGGGCCTGGGGGCTAGGGGGCAGGAGGAGCAGCGACTGGTGCGGGGTGGGGGGGCAAGCAAAAGGGGCACTCCAGCGTAGCAATAATCCTTTTCTTGATGAATAACTCCTTAAGTGGCTAACCCATAACGTAAGAGGGCTGAACACCCCTCTTAAAAGGAAGAAGTTGGAGCACTTTACACAGAAGGAAAAAACAGACTTCATGGGGATTCAGGAAACACATTTGCTGCGGAAAGATCAGGGCAGACTGAAATTGCGAGGTTTTGATCAGATTCTCCACGCCTCGGGCCACAGTAAAACAAAGGGCATAGCCCTGGCCATTCGTAGTACAGCGGGCCTCACGGTTTGTGATGTGACCAGAGATAAGGAAGGGAGGTATATAGTGGTCAGGGGGAAATACTTGGATGCTCCCTATACAATAGCTGTGGTTTATGCTCCCAACTCCGGTCAGGAGCAGTTTCTGCATCGGATTTTAAAGGTGCTAGAAGAGCTGAGTTGGGGTCCAGTTGTTCTGTTGGGGGATCTGAACACAGCATGGGATAGGGATAAGGACAGGGCCGGTAGACGAGGGTGTCATGATCTCTGCTTCCAAAAGATCAGGACTTGCCCGACTCCCTTGGAAGCAGACCCATAACCCCGGTTCTGAGTGCCAGCCAGTCCCAATTGGGACCTTTTGGACCCTGTTCTGGCGCCAGTGGCACCAGGCTCATAAAGATGCCCAGTCCCGGCGCTGGAAGCGCCGGGCTCATAATGCTTGGGTGGACTTACCTGCAGCAGACCATGCTGCTTACTTACCTGCCAGTTGAACCCCTGATCCTCTTCTGTTTGGGACTACTTTTCCTGTTGGGTGGGGCAGGAGCCACTCCCTAGGTTCAGAACACTGGAACTCTTCTGGAAAGCAGGAACTCTTTTCTTACCTAGGCGTGGCTGTGGAAGGAGACACCTAAGCACTACAGGAGGCTATTTAAACCACACCGGATGGATGAATCTTGCTTTGTGTTATTCTGCATTCTCTGCAGCAGAACGCTCATCGTGTCTTCTGCTTCTGATCCTGGGCCTAAGGGAACAAAGGCTTACCATCCTGGAATCCAGTATTCAGCAGCACCTGTAAAGACAAAGAAAGAACAGGTTAGCACTACGGTCTTCAGTGGCAGCGCATCTCTTACCTGGTCCATCGGCTGTCACCAACGCCTCGCGCTGCATTCCGGCATCTGAAAGACAAAGGCTTACCTACTCTTCGCATGCTCCGGAGGTCTTCGCACTGCATTCCGGCATCTGAAAGACAAAAGCTTACCAGCTCTTCGCACGCTCCGGAGGCCTTCGGCGCTGCATCCCGCATCTGAAAGACAAAAGAAGGTGCGTTTAAAGACGTTGGGCAACTTTATTACTCACGTGCCATTACTCCTTCCCACGCCGAATCCAGTGGGTATTCCAGCACCCTTCAGCTTCTCTAAAGCTCCGAACTTGTACCTGCAAGATAAAAGGGACAGTTAGTGCGCATCGTGAAGCAGGCTACAAGCGCTTACTTACGTGCTTCCAGGCGCTTCTATCCCTCACGCGGGTTCGATCCTCAACTCTCATCAGCCCGCCATCCGCCATCGCCGGAACCCTGCAAAACAAGAGATATCATTACAAAAGACTTTTAAGACATTTGAAGTGCCCAGAACTTACCGTTCGTGCAGTTAACGACGGACAGCAGTCCTCTGAGGTCAAGAGGCCTGCACCCTTATCCAGTGAAGAAACTGGTTACGGCACCCTGCCCCAAGGCAGATGGAGAGCTCGGCGTTCACTTACCTAAGGTGAGGGCGTTAACCTTTGGGGTTCTACAGGAGAAGAGAAAGGGAAGAGGAGAGAGGCACCCAATAACCCCAGTTCATTAATTGTAACGCTCACCTGATTCCCGCAGAGGCGCCGGTCTTGACTGGGTGAATGCCGTATCTTCAAAGGTGATGTGTAACACACGGTTGGCTCTTTGGGCTGGACCTCTGTGCACTGTATGTCTGACTCGAAGAGTAAGATGTCTGCAGATAGAAAATATGGGATTAATGGACTGGGGTTATTGGGTGCCTCTCTCCTCTTCCCTTTCTCTTCTCCTGTAGAACCCCAAAGGTTAATGCCCTCACCTTAGGTAAGTGAACGCCGAGCTCTCCATCTGCCTCGGGGCAGGGTGCCGTAACCAGTTTCTTCACTGGATAAGGGTGCAGGCCTCTTGACCTCAGAGGACTGCTGTCCGTCGTTAACTGCACGAACGGTAAGTTCTGGGCACTTCAAATGTCTTAAAAGTCTTTTGTAATGATATCTCTTGTTTTGCAGGGTTCCGGCGATGGCGGATGGCGGGCTGATGAGAGTTGAGGATCGAACCCGCGTGAGGAATAGAAGCGCCTGGAAGCACGTAAGTAAGCGCTTGTAGCCTGCTTCACGATGCGCACTAACTGTCCCTTTTATCTTGCAGGTACAAGTTCGGAGCTTTAGAGAAGCTGAAGGGTGCTGGAATACCCACTGGATTCGGCGTGGGAAGGAGTAATGGCACGTGAGTAATAAAGTTGCCCAATGTCTTTAAACGCACCTTCTTTTGTCTTTCAGATGCGGGATGCAGCGCCAAAGGCCTCCGGAGCGTGCAAAGAGCTGGTAAGCTTTTGTCTTTCAGATGCCGGAATGCAGTGCGAAGACCTCCGGAGCATGCGAAGAGTAGGTAAGCCTTTGTCTTTCAGATGCCGGAATGCAGCGCGAGGCGTTGGTGACAGCCGATGGACCAGGTAAGAGATGCGCTGCCACTGAAGACCGTAGTGCTAACCTGTTCTTTCTTTGTCTTTACAGGTGCTGCTGAAGACTGGATTCCACGATGGTAAGCCTTTGTTCCCTTAGGCCCAGGATCAGAAGCAGAAGACACGATGAGCGTTCTGCTGCAGAGAATGCAGAATAACACAAAGCAAGATTCATCCATCGGGTGTGGTTTAAATAGCCTCCTGTAGTGCTTAGGTGTCTCCTTCCACAGCCACGCCTAGGTAAGAAAAGAGTTCCTGCTTTCCAGAAGAGTTCCAGTGTTCTGAACCTAGGGAGTGGCTCCTGCCCCACCCAACAGGAAAAGTAGTCCCAAACAGAAGAGGATCAGGGGTTCAACTGGCAGGTAAGTAAGCAGCATGGTCTGCTGCAGGTAAGTCCACCCAAGCATTATGAGCCCGGCGCTTCCAGCGCTGGGACTGGGCATCTTTATGAGCCTGGTGCCACTAGCGCCAGGACAGGGTCCAAAAGGTCCCAATTGGGACTGGCTGGCACTCGGAACCGGGGTTATGGGTCTGCTTCCAAGGGAGTCGGGCAAGTCCTGATCTTTTGGAAGCAGAGATCATGACATTAATCCCATATTTTCTATCTGCAGACATCTTACTCTTCGAGTCAGACATACAGTGCACAGAGGTCCAGCCCAAAGAGCCAACCGTGTGTTACACATCACCTTGAAGATACGGCATTCACCCAGTCAAGACCGGCGCCCCTGCGGGAATCAGGTGAGCGTTACAGAGGGGGAGGGGGCGATAATGACTGGGGAGTTAAAGGAGAGGATCGGCAGGATGGGGATGCGGGACGTTTGGAGGGAAATGAAGGGGGATGAAGATGGCTATACCTTCTTGTCAGGGGTCCATGGCTCACAATCTAGAATTGACTATATATGAGTATCAGCAGGCTTAATGGGGAAAGTTCGGGAAGTCTACACTGGTCCAACTGGGATAGCAGATCACAAGACGGTTTCTATGATTATGGACCTAGGCCGGAGGGCAAAGGGGATCTGGGGCTGGAAACTACTAGGGGCAATACTGAGGGACCCGGAAATCCGGGGGCGGGTTGAAGAGAAAATCAAGGTCTTTTTTGAGATCAATGGGAAGGATGACATGGGGGAGGGGATAAGGTGGGACGCATTTAAGGCCACTATTGGGGGGGAGTTGGCATCGGCCCATCGGGCGAAGCAACTACAGTTATTAGAAACCCAATTAGAGGCAGAAGTGGAAGCGGCTAGGCAGGCAGTGGGATGTGTACCCCCTCTCGGAAGGCTATGCGAGCCTATAGGAAGGCGGTAGGGCAACTGGAGCTTCTACGCGCGAAAAAAGCTGAGGGTGCCATGTTAGCAGTAAGGCAAAAGTATTATGCCAAGGCTAATAAATCGGATGCACTATTGGCGCGTTTGTTGGGGGGCAAAAGAGCAAGGAATGCGATCACGGCACTGAAGATAGACTCAGGGGTCCGGGTTACGAGGCAGGAGGACCTACAGGAGGCTCTAGCGGAGTACTATTATTCCCTGTATACCTCGCAGCATCCCTGCAGTAAGATGCAAGAACAATTCCTGCAACGGGTACACCTGGGGGAAATTAGTAGGGAAATGAGGGACTCACTTAATCGGGAAATTTCGGAGGAGGAGGTAAGAGGGGTGATAAGAGATCTCCCGGTACATAAAGCCACTGGCCCGAATGGCTATACTGCAGCTTTCTGTAAGCTCTTTGTCTCGCAGCTGGCCCCACAACTGACGTCCTTATACAACTCCTTCCGTCGATCGGGTAGAATTGCCCCTTCCATGAAAGAAGCCAAAGTTACACTTATACTTAAACCTAACAAGAACCCAGAAGAGAGGACGTCCTACCGCCCTATAGCTTTGATCAACATCGACGCTAAGATTTACACTAAGATCCTAGCGAGGAGACTTGACTCCATCCTCCCACAGTTGATCCACCCTGAGCAAGCCGGGTTTATTAGGGGAAGGGAAACGGCAGATAATATCAGGCGAGTGGCCCACATAGTTGAAAAAGTACATAAAACGAACACTCCCGCGGTCCTGGTGGCATTGGATGCAGAAAAGGCTTTTGACCGCGTGGAGTGGACGTTTCTATTTCGGGTAATGGAAAAGATGGGCTTCGGGGGGGGGAGTTTATGGCAATGGTTAAGGCTAACTACCAGAACCCCACGATTAGAGTAGTGGTAAACGGGGCACCTTCGAGGCGGGTACATCTACAGAGAGGGACGAAGCAGGGCTGCCCGCTCTCCCTATTACTTTATGCAATCTACCTGGAACCGCTCTTGCAGGCTATCAGGGAATCCGCTGAGATTCGGGGTGTTCCTTTTGGGGGGGTGCACCACAAGGTTGCAGCTTTTGCTGACGGTATGCTGCTCATGCGGTCGGCCCCAAGCGCCTCTCTTAGTGCTAGCGTAACCTTGCTAGAGACATATGGAGAAGCTTCAGGATTAAAAGTTAATGTTAGCAAGTCGGAGGTCCTGAATCTAACGTTAGAATCGGCAGAGCAGGATAGACTAAGAGGAAGCACTCTCTTTCAGTGGGGCCCGGGAGGGATTTGTTACCTAGGGGTGAGGATTACAGCTTCTCTAGAGGGATGGTATACAGCAAACTACCTCCCGCTACTTAGGACACTTAAGAGGGATTTTCAGAGGTGGAAAGATCTAAGGGTGTCATGGTTGGGGAGGTTAGCCGCAGTAAAGATGGTCATACTCCCGCGGCTGCTGTATTTTTTTCAGGCGATTTCCCCCAGCCAGTCCCGGCAAGCTTCTTTAAAGAGCTGGGTGCACTAACTAGTCATTTTATCTGGGAAGGGAAACGGCCCAGGGTGGGCTCCAAACATCTGAAGGCACCGAAGAGGGAGGTTTAGCGCTGCCAGATTTTCCACGATACTATGAGGCAACTCAACTCCGCGTCATCGGGGTGGTTGATGGACGGGGAAGACACACAGGATAAGTTATGGGTGCGGATGGACAGGGCAGTGGCGCATTATAGCCTAGCCGAAGTGTTGGGGCTCCCGAAGGAGCACAGACCTAGTCATTTATACGGGAGCGCCGTTACCAAACTTATGGCGGACACTTTTGACAGGCTGGCAGGCCCTGAGGGGATTACCGCATTCCCATCCCCTTTTACCCCCATTTTTGGTAATGGGGACCTTTACCCCGGGGCTGGAGAAGGGAGCATTTGCGGAGTGGCGGGAAGGAGGATGCAAGAAATTGTGCGACATATTCCGGGGGGGGGGGGGTGCTATCCTTTAACGACTGTAAGAGGGAATTCTCTATTCAGGAGAGTGGACGGCTTCGATACGCACAGATACGCCACTGGGTACTGCAGCCGAAGGTCAGATTAGCAGCCACACGGGACCCAACACAATTTGAAAAATGTTTACTTACTAATGACGGGTCGAAAGGTCTCATCTCCAACATATATAAAATGTTAGTTGCCGCAAAAACAAGGACGCAATGGGCCTACATGCGGGAATGGGAACGGGTCTTGGGACGGGAGATTGGTAGGGGGGAGTGGGAAAGGCTGTGGAGGAGGATACCCAAATTAGCTAGGGCGTCTCAATTGCAAGAGGCATGGTATAAAATACTATTCAGGTGGCATTATACCCCTGCCCCATTGATTTTATCCTTCAATATCTGGGACATGCTGGAGAGGGTGTGGATTGATGGGCACTGCGGAGCATATTTGGTGGGACTGCCCAAAGATCAAACCCTTTTGGGGAGACGTACGTGAGGCACAGGAACAGGCGTTCGGCCGGGGAGAAGACAGAACCCCAATGCAGATCCTCTTGGCCACTCGCAATGCATCAGGGGAGGTGGAAGCTAGGGGAAGGGAAAAAGCAAAAGCAATTTTTACTCTGGCAGCCATGCAACTAATAGCACAAAGATGGAAAAGCCCTGAAGTCCCTAAGTGTCAAGACTGGTTGCGGAAGGTCTGGGAAATTGTGGCTTTGGAATGGGCGACTTGCGCCATGAATGATAAAGTGCAGTCTTTTGCGGCAGACTGGGGGGAAGTTTTGTCTGTGCTTAAAGATGACTTTAGGGTGACGTGGTGTCCGCAGCGGTTGAGACTATTGGAGTTACAATAAACATGGAGATGCAGCCCGGATGAAAGGTCAGTTAGGAGTTCTGACGCTAGTCGCCGAGGGGGATGGGAGGGGAGGGAGGGAGGGTCGAGGGGTTGTTTTCATTCTGTTTTTTCTGTTATAAAATATCAATAAAAAGAGTTTACAAAAAAAAAAGAAGTACAGGGAGAGCCTTTCCTTGGTCTTCACTTAAGTGACCAGCCAAAGGTATCTCGTGGGCTAACTGTAGGAACTGGAGTCTGTTCACTAGATGTACTACAAGTCTTTTGCAGTCTCCAGGGGTTGACTCAGTTAGTTCAGTGTAGAAGAGGCCGTCTTCCCAGTGCAACCTATACTTTCCAGGCTCGGTCCCATTGAGATGAGAAGCTGTCTGTAGGCGAAGACCTTCAAGAGTAGGACACTCCCTCTGTCCTCTGCTGAAGTCTGCCCTGTTGGGTCCACCTTCTGCCAGTAAAGACTGCAGCTCAGGATGTTCAACAGGGTCAAGATCTCCAACCAGAGTAAGGTCTTCTTCTAGATCTGATTCCTCAGTATGTAGTTGAACCATACAGGGTTGAACCTCACACTCAGCCTCAGCTGGTGGAGAAGCCACAGGTGTGACTTTGGACAGTCTTGGTGATGTCCTTCTGGGCACAGGGGTGCTTGCTGGTTTCTTGCTGGCAGACTTGGGTTTCCCCTTTGTCTCTTTCTGTCATGCCATAGCAGTAAGTAAGTCCTGTGGACTTGGGGTGATAGCTTCTTCTATCAAGTCCCCAGGAGAGCCTCTCAATGTTCTCACCGTAGCAGACCTTGTGAGCTCCTGCTTCCTTTTGCTGGGAGGCCTGGGGGTACTAGACACAACTCCAAGAGTTTTAAGGTCATTACCCAACAGGACTCTCCCAGGTACGTCACTTTGCACACTTACAGGTATTCTGACAGTCATGTCATTGCACCGGATGAGAGCTGGTAACTGGGGAACCATTTGCACAGGGCCTTCAGCTAACTTGGTTAGGTGTTTGGGTGCCTTAGCAACATCCTCTACCTTGAAAAAACATTCATCAACCACAGTTATGCTGGCTCCAGTGTCTCTGATGGCAGGGGTCTCCTGACCATTCCCAAGAACACTATCTTTATAATACTCTTCAGTATTATCTGGGATTGAGTTATAGACATCTACGTTCTTTTGTTCCCAAAGACCCAAGAACACTAAAGAAACACTAGCTGAGACTCCCATGGGCTCATCAGCTAGTAACTGAATGTTTCCACTGGCTATAGGTACTTCATCCACCTGGGAGAAGGCTAAGGAGACAGTGTGGACCCCTGAAGGTTTACCCTTACATCTGGGATCCCCTTTCACATGGTCAGTTGCATTTTCCAAATGCTTTAATGAATGGGGGTTTGTTCTGACCTCCATCTGGTTTGGGACCAGATGGTACACTAGCCTGATTCGGTTTCCCTTGTGGCTTACCCTGGTTATGTTTGGGGCCCTCTTTTGGATTGGAATTATTGGAATTCTCTTTGGTGTCTTTCTTTGACTGCTTTCCCTCATCCTTTTTCTGAGTTGCCCAGAATCCTTGTGAGTAACCCTGTTGGCAACCCACAAGTCAGCAGCCTTAGCTAACTTCTTAGGATTTATCTCCTTTGAATCAGCCGAGTGCTGTCTAAGCTCAGGAGAGCAGGCATCATAGATTGACTCCAACATCACAAGATTCCTCAAACCTTCATAAGTGTTCACTTTGTAACCCTTAACCCAACCATCTAAGTTCTTCAAACATTCACACACCCAGGTAGCCCAATGGGTACCATCATGCTTTTTGAGGGTCCTAAACCTCTTAAAGTACTGGGAAGGGGTCTTCCCAAATCTAGCTATCAAAGCTAGCTTGACACACTCATAATCCTGCTTATCCTCCTCCCCCAACTCCATTACAGCATCACTTGCAACAGGAGGAAGCCTAGAGAAAAGCCAAGGAATCGGCTGATTCCCTGTGATACCCTCAATCCCATGTTTATACTCAAACATTGTTAACCAATCCAAAACATCAAGTTTAGTCTCATACATCAATCATTTCCTTTGGCATACGGGGTCTCTTAGGGCTGGAAGACCTAGTAGATTCCGGGAGAGAAGCATTTTCCAAAGACAGTTTCTTCATTTTTAAAGCATGACCCATCTCCATTTCCCTGAGCCTTAACTCTTGATGTTTCATGGCAGTTTGTCCCTTAATACGTTTCACTTCCAATTCAAGTCTCATTTTCTCAAGGGCAATAAATTCAGGAGTGAGTGTAGGACCTGTGGGGGTCCCTGTGGACAGAGGTAGTGCTTTCTGAGCAGGTAAGGGAGTTGTAGGGTTTCCTAACAAGGACTCATCTACTTCCTCTAGTCCAACACTCTCAGAATCAGACACATCATTATGCACATTTGCTGGAGGGATAGGCCCTTCTGACCCTCTCTCCAGACTTTGTTTTCCCAATAATTTAGCAACCAGTTCAGATTTCTTTCCTTTACCAGAGAGGTTTGTGTCTCTACACATGGTTCTCAAAACCTCAGCAGTGTAGTTTAAGAGATTCTCTTCACTGTAGCTTTCCATACTTGATATGATTTTTCAGTTAACAGAATTAGTGGTGTTTAGCCTTGTGGTTAGTTGACCCAAGGTAATAGCAGCACTCTAAGTGTAATCAGTATACTTAAAAATCCCACCGCTGTACACCAGTGTTAGGCAGAATCCTGTGCAGTGCCCTTAGGGACCACTACACACAATTAAGATTACAAGTGGTAATACAAGTTCACCTTTGGTACAAGCCTGCACTACGCTGTTCAAGTGGTAGCCGTAGCAGAGCAGCCAGACTTATCTCAAGAGCAAATGAGCAGTAGTAGAGATTACACAAAGGACTACAATTACTGTGACTCAAGGTTTTTGGTTAAAAAGTAAAAGTACATTTATTTTAAACCATCTGTTCACAAAACACTTCACTTCTATTAACTTAAAACCACACTTCAAATACACTACACACAACCAATTCTCCTTGTGCAGCACAACTCAAGGTAAGTACCTTAGGATTTGACAGACCGGTGTTATGAAACAAAAGACATTACCGGGAATACATATGCGATCACTTTTTGACAGTAATGACAGTTCGGTCTTACTAAAGATAACGCGTACCCACGGGAAGAAATGTTACCGGAGTTAAAACACACTTAGCACCTGAGTTAACACAAGAGAGTTGGGGATAAAAATCATAGGCAATACTTTTGTCAAGGCAGACAGAATCAGAGAACACTTTCTAACAAGAAGATAAAAGTCAATAGGCCTGCGCCAGTGTCAAGTGAAGCAGGGTTCCTGTTGTCAAGGATCACACAGTCAGACAGTTCACGATTCAAGGTTGCCAGGAGTACTTGGATATTGTCAAAAGAGGAAGCAAAAGTTTATAAGGGGGAAGGAAGAAAAGGACAAGCCTTTAGTGAGGAGAAAAGGGTTCACACTAGTTCCTCGAAGTCGGACACAGTACCTTATTCTTTGAAGAAGCTGGTGCCACGGCCTTTGTTCCTGGTAGTTACCTGCAGACTCACAGTTCCTGGAGCTTCAGTCGTGGGGACAGGAAGAAGGAGCAGCAGCGACAGTGAATAAAAGGTGCGCTCCTTTAAAACAGGAGAGGCTCTTCAGATGGCTATCCGGACCACTACAGCAGTGTGCAGCGATTTCGACCACAAAGAGGATCCTCTGGCTGTGGAAGATGAGCTGGTTGACCCCACCAGGCTCAAGGGAAGAAGACTCTGGACTGGATCTTCTCTGGTCGTTGAAGGGTAGATAGCTCAGTACTGCAGCAGGGGTTCACCGGGACCTGTGGTTGCAGCAGCCGTCTTCTTCTCCGCTTCTCTTCGGTTCCTTGCAGTTCCAGTGGCGACTCTGACTTCCAGCCCAAGAGTCCTGCCTTTTATGGGAAAATCCCCCATTCACACAGCCTGGCTGTCAATCAAACAGCAGGGGGGTTGTCCGGCCTGGACAACCACCCCAGCCAATCACGACAAAGTGTGACTTGGGTTTCCAAGGATACCCTGTGCAGGGGGTCACTACACCCCTCCCTCACATTCAGCCCACCTAGACACCCAGGCGCCAAGAGGAGGGCTTCTTGGGAGAAGCCTGCCAAAAGACGGTGAACAAAGAAGGCAAACCTGGTTTGCTGCGCAAAGTAAAACACAAGAAGGACTTTCCCAAAAACAAATGGTGAATAAACCCGACCGGAGCCAAAAGAAAGAGTATTTGGTCAAGCGAGTTTATGCTCGAGGCTAATATAATAGCCTGGAACAGTACCATGTTTCTATAATAGAAAAGTTAGAGTAGATACCACTGCCACCAGCCAAGTCTAAATGTTAAAAGAGCAAAACAAAGCTTGGAGAGGCACAGACAAAAAGGGATAGGAATTAACCCTTTCCAGTACTCCATGTAAGATGGGGTGTACTGGGTCTGTAGTTTTAAATGACTACATAAAGTAAATGGCAACTTTACCTGTTTCTGGGGGACAGTAGTCAGCCCCAGAAAGAATGGAGTCAGTGGGAAGTCTCAAAGACAACCCTGTGTCATTGCACTGATGATGCTGTGTGTAACACACAAAAAGTGGGGGCTCATGGAGTGGTGTGCTCCAGAGCCCAAGAATAGTAAAAAAACACATGGCAAAACACATGTAAGAGTGGGAAAAAGGCTCACACTCTTAACAAGTGGAAAAAATAAACTCCAGAAATCCAGCAAAGCTGCTGGGAGGCTCGCTAGGTGAGGGAAATTAGCCATAAAATGAGAATTCTCCCTAACGAACACGGGCTGCCAATTCTGTGGCACACGCATCCTTCCATTTCTGTCATTAGATCAAGTATGAAGCGGTTCTGGACGGCCATTAAACGCAAAGCTCGAAGCTCCTCTCGGACAGCATTTAGTCCATTTTCAGTTGCATTTTAGAATTAAAATCGCTCGTAGTGGGTAATTTGTATCCATTTTGCATTAGTGACTGTTTGTACACTGGGCAGCAGGAGGGAGGTGAAGAACACAGACGCCTTGCTGAAGAGTCTAAAATGTGGTGGGATAGAATTCAAACTTTGGGAGGATTCTGCTGAGTAGTTGTTACTGGCCCTTTTCTTCCTTGTTATATTGGGTTGTTCCTCTTGTGTCTCGTGGGGCCCAGTTGCTTCGTTCTTCCCTTGTGTGCCAGCAGGTTACCAAATGGTGCCAAATCTGCGTGAGGCACCACCAATGCAAGGCTATGGAGAGTCACCAGTGCACACACTCCACTCCAATCAGACGGCAGCTGGGCATACACTCTTGTCCCACAGGCCCACCAGATGTCCATTACTGCAGCAGTCCCTCTTTCCAGTGCTGCAACGCTCATCGGCCTCTCACAGCTGTGAGAAACCTGATGGCGTCCTCACATTTACTCCCCTAGGATCCTTTGCTCAGGTGGCCAGGGAAGGGCCATTGCTTTTGGATCCCAACCCTAGGGGTGGGAAAGCTAGGGAGGGTGTTTGGGGAGTGGCAAGAGATGCCTATGGGTGAGACATGGTATCCCCCTATTTCCAATTGTGACTTACCTTCCCCTCCCTCAGCTTTCATAGGATATTGTTGTCCCTATCCTACCTTTCCCCTTGAAATCCAACCAACTACTGAGAAGAGGAAGACAACCCCTAGAGTAATGCAGATCACACATAGAAAACAACACTTTAGTACTGGAACAAAAAGCGGGGTCCCGAAGACTACAGAGCTGCAGGTCCGGCATGTCCCAATAATTGATATCTTTGGAGTCAGGCAAGTGAGGCAGAGAAGGCCAAGGACACACACCTGAACCCCTTGACAGGGCCCAGGTGTGTAAAAAGTGGAGCACACAAAAGAGTCAGTCAGCAGTTAGGAGAGTAACATGTCCATTAGAGGATCCCTTTTTGTGTGGTGGCAGCCGTGTTGGGACTGGGACCCGACCCAGGTCACCAGCAGGGATCCCAGGAGACTTGTGGGGCCCAAGGCAGTGATCCCAGGAGACTTGTGGGGCTCAAGGCAAGTGGGCCATATTTTGGTCACAGGTGTGGGAACCTCCAGCACAGTGAACTGAAGAGAAAGGAGCAGAAAGGTCGGTGTCAGAAGCGCTCTTGCCCTCGTAGTGTAGCCAAGGAATTCTTCTTGCCAATCTACCAAACTGGCAGATAAAATTAAAAACCAGAACAGTTGATTGGTGAAAAGATGAAATGCCAACGATGAATCCGGAATAACAGGGAACAGGATACTGGGACAAGATGTATCCCCGAAGTGCAAGAAGAGCAATAGTAAGAACAATGCAATTTGTGGCAGTACTTGATTAGCAACACTAAAACCAAACACTAACCTGTGCATTCATAAAGAATTCTCGAAAACACCAGATGGCTGTGGAAACCGGGCTTGTATCTTCGCGGCAGACCAAACACTAAGTAGTGGAAGCAAGGCAGTTCAAACAGAAATTAGGGAAGAGACTATCCAAGAGGGTCTCCAAATGTCCAGAGTTCACAAAACCTAACCCGACGGCACGCAGACGCCTATAGGTACACCAAGGCAGTCTCTAGTCCGTGTACCATAGAGTACAAAGTTCCCAAACTAAAAGCAATCCAAAATCAGAAAGAATTCCAAGTCCATAGGCGGCGAGTTTCAGCAGATAACAACCAGAGGTGAGCAAAGCCAGTATAATGTTAAGCAAAGTTCAGGACTTGAAGAGGCAGCAAGGTTGAATAAAGGTGCGGGAAACAGCCGAGCCTGATATGTTCCGTGTGGGCTCCGCTGTACGAAGGGCGAAAGAAAAACCAATCCTGAAGCAGTCCGTGGTCGAGCAACAATGTGGGCAGCAGAAGTGCAAAGGGGCAAGGCAAGGCAAATCCTATAGCGGTCCGAGGTCGGAGGACGATGCGGGAAACGAGATACCAAAGGCTGAGCAAGACCAAATCCAAGAGCGGTCCGAGGTCAAAGAAGCCAGATGATCAACAGGTAGACGGAGAAGTTCTTTAGCAAGCCGATGAGTTTGGGTCAAAAGTACGGGAGAGCATAAACAGGGGTACAAGGGACAGTAACAAGGTACCAAGGAAAACAACAATACGCCGTCAGAATACTAGATTCAGAAGCGCCGGTACAACGTAGAGGCAGAGCTTAAATAGGCACATCACATGATGTATGCGAAATGCCCCTCGGCATGCGAGGCGAAACCAGGAGGTACCGGCAGGACGCCAATGTTTCCATGCCAACCTCCAAGCTCCCGGCAGCCGACGCCTTAAAGGACCAGTATCTACAAATCCTTTGCATGCACGAGAGCCACAAACCAAACATTTATTGGCAGCTTGTTTTTCTTGCGCCCCAACACAGTCGAATGCTGCCAATACTTGACAGTCAGCACATCCTCAGTCAACGTCCCGCCGAGATGCTGGAGTAAGACCCACTGGAGCAGAGTGCCTTTGCTTGGTGAGAGAGCTGTGTCTCAGGAAGCCGGAGAGTGAAGGAGAAGGGAGCCTTGGAAACAGGCACTCCCTTTTCTGTGACTGACAGATGCTCGTCCCCCTGACTGGAAGCAACAGTCTAGTGGTGTCTGTGGGGCAGACAGCAGCAAGCAAGCGAGAACGACGTGTGAGTTTCTAAGTCTGAGAGAAACCTGTTGCGCGTATGAAAGGAACTAATACAGAGTAGCAGAGTGGTCGCGTGCAGACAGCACGTTTTCTAAAGCCTCTGAACGTAGAATAAGAATGAAAGAAGGGAATAAAAATCCTGAGGGGAGCCATTGAAAAGTGAGCAAAGCGAAAAGTGAACAAAACGTTAAATGGGCAATATTGACAAGAAGAAGGAAAAGCTGGCAAACTGAAAGCCTACTGAAGGTTAAGAAGACAACCATGTGACTAAACTTGCGAATAGTTTTTAAATTGTCAAGGAGGCAGGAAGCCTGGGGATGGGAAGCCCTGAGCACCTTTGGGAATATTGTTTGGTATCACAGTGCTGTAAGCTTGGGGAAGTGAACCCCTGAGCTCCTTTGGGAACATTGTTCTGTTCTACAGTGATTGAAGCTTGGGGAAGGAAACCCCTGAGCTCGTGTGGAATATTGTTTCATAACCCTATACGTCAAGAAGGAACATTTGAAAAGCTGACATCGAGAAATAACTGTATCCTGAACTTTCAAAGGGAGGCTAGAGATAGCTCCAGACTTTGTTGAACACTATTTTAGTTGAATCACCCCTACACTACATTTATATATTAGAAGTGAGGGCAAGCGTAGGTTTTTTGATACAGACAGCATTTTGTTTTGAACTGACACGACCAGGACGACCCTTAGTATTATTTAGGTAGGGTACATTCCCTCATTAGAGTTAGGATAAGATAGGAGTTACACCACCCTGACAATTCAAATAAAGAAATTTCATTTCTGTTGTCTGTGTCACTCTTGATAACATAATTTTCTCACACAGCCGGTGTTCATTCCCAGCGCCACTGTTCAGTTTGCTCTGAAACATAAATTATACTGTGTGAGCAGTTTTATATTAATAGGGTGGCATTTTTCAACTATCCACATTAAGGCATGTATGTTGTTGTTCCATATTCCCCCCCACACTCCTCACCACCCTTTCTTCAAATCCCACCAATCCCTCTGGATGACATTGGTCCATCCCTCTTCCCCAGTTTTCGTTGTGATGCACCAAAACTCTTATTTGCTTGAGGGGCCAGGTGTGGCACCACGGTATATCCTGCCCTGCTGTGTTTTTGCATAATATTCTCTTGTCGGTAGCTGGCAACTGTTTTCCTTTCTGGGGCCCTTCTGTGTTATATTCTAATGTCATATGTTTGGTGGCTTCTCCCAGTGCCATGCTTTTTAGTTGCATGAAGTTATCCTCGAAAACCTCTTCGCCTTCATCAATCCATTTTACATCTACTTCATGTCCCTGGAATAGCCATCTTGTTTTGCACAGAGACTAATGCATCAGAAAACCCCCTCCCGTTACTGTCACTTCTTGTGGCCAGAATTGTTTTGGTGGGATGAGTGAGCACACGTAGCAGGTACCGTTCGTGTTCCCTCACCCCACCCTTTTCATTTCTCTTCTCTATACCAGGTATTTTCAGAAGCTATGTCTTCTCCTCCTTCGCCAATTGTATTATATACTTCTTCAATTTTTGGTATACTCCTTTTAGCGCGTCTCCCTTCCACAATGAGCACATGTACTCATATTACCCGTAGGCATCAAGAACCAGAAGGAAAAGGGGAGAAGACAGAAGGCAAAAATACACAATATTCCAATCCCCTTTGTATTTACATAATTTTTTATTTTCCCCTTATTTCCCCTAGTCGTCTCTTGCCCATTGTCTTGTTCATTGGTGGGTATTCTGTACCATCTAATAGCAGTACAAAATGTCCAAGTTAACTTATGTATACTTTCCATCGGGTGACGCTTTATGGTTCTGTTGTGCTGCTGTTGTCTTTGCGAACGTTGGACGTATGAATCTATGCCCACCTCTCATGGATCTTCACTGCCGTTAGTGCTGCATTCACCACCTCGTAGGGGCTGCAGAATATCGGTTCCCTCCAATTTCGAACAGCGTTATGGATAAGTACTCGGTCGCCCAGATAAAGAGGCTGCGTTCCGGCAAATCCTCCCCCTGATGGGTACTTTGCTGTTTTTCAGTGTTGACTAACTTACATGTAGGTCGCTGAACCTAGCGGGAGATGTACCGGAGAGCTTTAGTCATTTCAGTCATATACTATTCATAAACATATATATTCATTTCATCTCCAAGGATCTCTGAGCTAGGGTTAGCGTCTGAAATTGAACATGCGGGAGGGACAGGCGCATGCATCCTCCGACCCGTTACAATTTTTTGCATAGTCCAGTGGTGATCCGCACTGGGTTAGATGCGGAAGGGGAAAAGGGCAAAGGGGAGGCAAAAAAGCCAGTTTTGGCATAGAGTAGAAGTTAGCTTTTCCAAGAGTGCTTTTAGTAAGCCATTGAGCCTCTCAAAAATCCTGTTTGCTTGCATCCAGTACACTGTGCAAAGTTTGTTTTATTCCCATGAGGTGAGTCATTTCCTCCAAAGGGTCGTTGGTGACGTACTGGCCATTATCCAACCTTATTTCTTCACATATATGCCATCTTGGGAACATCTCCCTCACCAAGAATTTTGCAGCGCTGTTTGCGTCGTTCTTTGCACAATGTTCCGCCTCGAGCCAAAGTGAGAAGGGACAGCCAATTATCATGTATCTATAAGAGGCCATCTTTCTTGCATGTCAACGTAGTCGATATGCAAGTGCCGGAAGGGCCCTTCTGGCCGAGGTATTGTTCCCTGCACCGTCTTTAGAGTATGCCCAGACAAAAACTGTTGACATGTCACACAGTTCCCCACAAACTCTGCCACTCTCTCGTAGTTTTGGCACGTACCAACCCTCATTCATTTCTGCCGCTATACTTTCTTTAGATAAATGGGTGGGTAAGTGTAGCTGCTCTAGTGCTACACTTAGCAATTTCCTGGGCATTACAGGTTTCCCAGTGCTATTCTGCCTCCAGATCAGATTGATTGGAGACAATTGTGAGAAAACTGAGTGTTCTCATTGGTAGTCCCCGGGGATCCTTTGTTCAGGTGGCCAAACGAGGGCCATCACACTTGGATCCTGACCCTGGGGGATGACAAGTGATGAAGCATCACCTGGGCAAGGGGCTCTTGGGAAACACAGAAGGAACGCCCTTGGGCAAAACGCAGTATTCCCTTTCCTGCTGTGGGATATTTTGACCCACTCAGATGTACATCACTTTACTGCATTGGTGCAAGAAACAGCACAAAATGGCACGGCAAGATCTATAAACCGCGTTTGCGTAATGACCAGAAAATGGCTGCACTACCCTGTCACCCACATTTCAGCAACATTGAACATGGAGTGAAGTGAAAGAGGCAGCATTCTTTTGCTGAAAACCCAAAATGCCTCTTTAAAATTACACTTTCTCAATCTTAAAAGTGCTGCTTGGTGTTAAATTCATCAATTTCTCATGAACCACTGTGATTAAAAAGGCCCTGCAATGCCCAGGATCATTCATTGTGTCTCAGAGGAACCGGGCCTCATTTGAATGACAGCTCCTGTCAAATGTATCCTTGAAAAATCAACCAGGGGCTTTGTTTTCATTTTTCACAGGAAACTCGGCTATTTTCTTTGCAACAGTATCACGAATCAGCTGTCCAGAGAAAGACTCTAAATAGATGCCTGTAACTGTATCCATGCTGCAAAACAACTCCAGCATTCAAGAAAAGAACTATAGCTGCACACAGTGTATATTTGCTGGTGATGGAAACCGAATTTAAAGAAATTGTAAAATGTGCTTTTTCCTGACTGAAGGGGGGGAAAATCACCTATTTAAAAGTACATTGTTGTGTAAAGGCCTGATTACTTAGAAATGTTAAAGGATTTGTTACTGGTAGAAATACACCTATAAACTGTTTTAATTCTGTAGGCTTAAATTCAAGATTTAAAAGGAGAAAATCAAAGCTAAAACCCAGGCTGAGTTGGCAAACTATATTTAAAAAAAAAAACTTGCTCTGCCAGTTGCTAGCCCTTAGAAAGGGGTGACACCTCATAAACTTCTGGAGCAGGAAAGGCTAATTGCTAGCTTGGAGGCTTTGAATACCCAGGACAAAGGGACTTCCCAAGTCATCATCAGACATTCATCTTTGCTCCAGGCTGAGACAATAGCCGGTTAAGACTCTCACCTGTCAAGTGTGAGTGGCAGTAAACTTCAATCAAAAGAGAGGCCGCTCATCCTGCTTCAAAGGAATTGACATTTGCTTGCAGTTGGGGAAAAGACAAAAACTGATTAAGTGACAATAGACTACCTTTTGGTTTTAAAAAGCCTATTTTGCAACTGACCTCTATTTGTACACACATCCCAGGGGTAAATGCTCATCTGTGTACAAAGTTGGGACATTTTAGGCCAAATCTTTCATGGTTAAAATTGCCAAAATGTAGCAGAAAGGCAGAATCAGGTCCCACAGATTTGGGGTTTGGATTGAAATGTGAACCACAAAATATGTAACCTGTGTATCTGATTTTCTCAGAGGGTACAATTGTATAAATATGTATTTGTGGGAAAATTAGATTTTGATTCCAGTGGCTAGGGGAGGTTTCTAGTCATTGTAAAAGTCATCCCATAAACATGACCTCTTTTTCTGTGATCCAATCAGCGAAGAGCAAGGCGGAAACTATGCTCTTGCCCAATCCGAGCATTATGGGTGTGGGTAGTAAGCCTGCCCCTGCCATATACTTTAGTGATGTCATTTGGCATGATAAATAAGGGAACCTGACAACAGAGACTGATTCCTGACTTTCATCCTGATTTCCTGCGTGACGTCCTGTTCCTGATTTCTTCATCCTGCTTGATCCTGATTCCAGATTTCATTGCAAAGCCAAGGCCTATGTATTGCTGAACCCCTTTTCAGCTAGGTCTCAAATTCTAAAAATCCCCAAAACCCAAGGGAAGCATCTTGATCCAACCTGGCTTGCTACTGCTAGATGCATGCCTGCACACTTGCCATCTCACTGATCTCCAGTAACCAGAAAGGCCAGTCCGGTGACGAGAACCGCCCAACTGATCCTGTTCCGCCAGATTTGCCCAGCTTTCCTTGGTTAGACCCGATCAGTGTGATGACCAGAACCCTTGATGGTCCAAAATCCTAAATTAAAGTGGACTGTAAGTATTAATAGGGATCCTAGAAAACGATAGTGTACCTTGCCTTGCCTCATCCCCATATCTAAACCATCCTATCCTTACCTTAATAACTTGTAACATTGTCAGAATCCTTATTGCAATCCAGTTCTTGATTTATCTTGCTAAGCGCCATTTCTTTAGTCATTTTTATCTTGTGTAAATCTTAAACTATCCATCCTACTTTGAGTGATCCGACTGGTTCCGCCGGAGAGGATGCTGGGGATCTGGTGTTGAAGTCATGAATCAACTCTAGAGCTTACTGTGTTCCTCTTTGGTATTCTGGCCGGAATGCTCTAGCATAGAGTAAAACTATAGTAAATATTTTCTTGTCCAAACTGAGTTTCTTTTCTGTTTTCACTGCCCGATTTTTATAAAAATGCCTCTCATTCAACCTTGCATATCTTGGTGGGCGTGGCCAGCAAGCACACAATGAGGACGTGATTGCTTAGTGCTCCTGCGGCCGTCAGCTGAATCCTGAATAGATCCTGAGTAAACTAACTTCATTTTAAGAAAAGAAGATACCTCCAGATAGCAGGAGTCCTGGGGTAACAACCGGCAGCAGATTGAGCTTGGAACGCTGTGCAGACGAGGAGATACTGAATGTGGAAAGTGGACACAGCCGTCGCCAAGCCGCATTTAAAATGGCCACCGCAAACAACATTCAACGAAACGCGGCATAAATAAACTAATGCTGGATTGTGAGACCCGATCGCCACAGACCACAATCAGAGGTGCTCCGGAGCATGGGAGCGGACCACTGCCACAGATCGCAACTGCCCGACCAGAACGAGTGGAAGCAAAGCTTGGGGGATGCCATCCTCCCCTGAAGCGTACTGGCGCGGCATTGCACTGGACCATCCACCAAGTCACCCTAGAGGAGAGACGAGCTGACTAAGGTGAGAGGCAGCCTGCTCGGAACTGCCCCAAAGCGCTACCCTGAGCCGCAGCTGTAGGTGATCCCCTCTCCCCCAAGCTCTGGGTGACTATGGCGTGCCTGTCCCTGGAATCGCTGTAACGGATCTCTGGTAGCGGGGAGCTAAGAGTAGGGCGTGCACCAAGACAAGCTGGCACTACCTAGAAACAACGCTCCTATGAGCGGTTAACATCACAAAGAGAAAAATGCGCCCCAAAAAAGCCCCCCACAGAATTCCAGCAGCAGCAGGGACACTCCTAACACAGACAAAGCGCTACTAGACGACCCTCTGCCCCCTGTGGGCCCATCGAGTTGCAGCTGTCAGCTAGGAAACAGCTACACGCACCGAATTTGTAGTTGTAGTGGGAAACTACTGCTGGGAATTTAAGGGCACTGGCCTGCGGGTCCCACCACAACAGCACAAAGGTCAGTCCGTGATACGCAGCGCAACCAAAAACAAGCTCCACAGTAAATGCATTGAGGAAACTCACACTCTCGCCCCCCTGGGCCACAGATCCACCGCCAACGAAGAGATACCCACAACACCTTGCATATTAACAAGTGCAGCGCCTAGCCATACAAGGAAGTAAGGAACCCCCAGGAGTCCCCCCCCCCCCTCTGCATGCTAGAATACAAGCGCACACAGGAAATACAGAGCTGTGCATCTGAAGACATTAAATACCATAGCAAATGCCCTTCTTGTGAGGGAAAGTGCTGCTACTGAACTGCAAAGACAAAGGCCATATCTATAAACTCATCGGAAGACCTATATGCTGACCATGAGCATATGACTACTGCAAAAGGAGGCGTCTGCGAAAGGCCACCATCTGATCCATAGGTTACAATTGGACCCCCGGAAAAGGAATGCTCACATGCTGTATCATCTGTAGCCTCCACTCCAGGCTTGAATAATCAGCACTGGCGGCATTGTTGCATATATTAACACGATGCCATCCCATCAGAACCAGTGCTGAGCACTACACGGCTGACAATGGAAACGAAGGAAATCACCCACGTTATAGCCACTGCAATCTGAGCATGGGCAAAGATAAGTTTAAGAAATCCACCACACAGAGCAGAATGGAACAGTACACAACAGCAGTTCCAACCCCGCAGCCGGAACAACCCAAATCTGATGCAATAGAAAACAGTGAAGACCATATCTCAAGGATGTGATGAGTGCTATTGCCAACTCACGGACGTCTATGGAAAGAAAAATGGACACCATCATTACAGAAGTATCCCTTCTGCGAAACGATCTACAAAAACTCACCTCCCGCAGAGGAGAAGCAGAAACCCGTATATCGGAAACAGAAGACGGTCTACGAAACGTAGGCCAACAGATGACGGGTGTAATGGAACGCATCAAAATCCTGGAAGAACGAGTGGGGGAGAGTGAAGGAAGATCAAGGCGCAATAATATTCGAATTCTCGGCCTGAAGAACCGAGCATGCAAATATTCCTGGAACAATGGCTAGCCGATCAAAGACCTTCTCGAAATTCTTTTCCATCGAGCAAGCACACTGTGTGGCAACTGGCAGACCGATACCTGGAGCACCACCGCGCACAGTCATTGCAAAAATCCTGAACTATTGAGATTGAGACTCCATACTTCAGATGGCCCGAACAAAAGGCTCCATAACGTACAGCGGGTCTAAAATCGCATTTTTCCCAGACTTCACCCAGGAAGTACAAAAATCATGACAATCCTTCGACCCGCTCAAGGGACGCCTGCAAACACTCAATGTAAATATTGATTACTATTCCCCACGCAACTTAAAATTTTCCACAATGTCACGACAATGCACTTCACTGATCCCAGGGAGGCATGGAGCTGGGCGGAACGCCACCTGAAGGGGGACTGGAGACCACAAAGGAGGCAAGAGAACAGACGAAATGGACCATGGCCAGATAGATCACCACATGCACAACCGCAACAACAGCAAGACGAACTGCCTCAGATTGATGATGAATAGAGGAGGTCACCGACCTGTGTGCTAAGAAACCTGTCCTCCGACACTAAAGATGGGACACCACTGATATCTCTGCACTGGAACGCTGAGATAACCTGTATACATTGACGGCCACCCCCCTGGTGCCTACTTGAGAGATAAGTAGGCTCCCACTGCGCATCCGTTCTTGTGCAGTGTCTATGTTGTGTTGACTAGCGTCAACAAGAGGTTACTATTGAGTTCATAGTTAAAGCTTTTACAGGGCGACAGATGCTTCAGTTTGGGATGGAGAATAGGGAGGGGGAATGGGGGATATTCCTTTTGTGATTTGAAATGAGGGTTCTCGGGTTACAAGACACAGACACATAACGATGGTAACGCGTGGCGCAGTGTGGCAGCACGCATCTCACATAAGACCTCTAACGATAAACGTGCACACACACTGGAGCAATGACGCCCACAGGAGGAACTAATACACAGCGACTGAGACTCCTGACATGGAATGTCAATGGTCTGGGCTCTATCATCAAAAGGAGGTTGGTGATGCAACTCATAAGTAGGCAAAAACCTGATATTGTACTTACCGAAACCCACCTCGGGGGTGAGATATGCAACCTCTTTTAGAGATCTAACTACCGTACTGCGATACACGCAGGGTTTTCTATGGGGTCTAGATGGGTACTAATCCTACTACATAAGAACCTCCCATTCACAATATCCAGAGTAATCCAGGACACACGGGGAGGTATGTACACATAACTGGCAGCCTATGAAACCAAACCCTTGCTATGCTGGCTGTATATTCTCCACCAACACTTATGTCACCCCTAATAGAGGAAATCACACCTATTCTGACCAGCACAATAGCAGACACCTGGATGACAGGGGGAGACTTTAATGAGGTGATGGATGTTGAAATAGATTGCACGCATATACGAGGAAGAAACCCTGCCATCCACAACAAACTGGCTACATTCACCTCTGCGCTGGGTCTGAGAGATGTATGGCGGGACCTACATCTGGATGCACGCAAATACTCGTACCACTCGGGCATGCACGCATCGCTTTCAAGGCTAGACTACTTTTTTCTCCCCATACTAGATATTGACAAGGCGACTAATGCAACATTACTCCCCTGATGCATCTCAGACCACGCCTCACTCTTGCTAGACATAGAGTCAGAGAGACCCCGACCCCCACCGCGCTGGCGCCTCAACAGCTATTACCTGGGTTTCCCTGAACTAATAGAAAAGATGAGCGACACCACCTCAACGTACTTTGAGCTAAATACAGGATCTGTAGATAATCCGGGAACGCTCTTGGAGGCATATAAACCAGTCCTTTGCTGAGAGATCTTGGCATGGACATCCGCACACAAAAAGCTACACTATCAAGATATAGAAGTGGCTGAACAAGAAGTGAAAAGCACTGAAGCACAATATGTGAGCAACAACTCACTGAGACATAGGGCCCTAATTCTTGCACAAAAAAAGCTACACAACTTAGCACTAGACTGCGCAAAACAGGCACACAGGACTATGAGAGCGAGACTATACAAAACGGGTGATAAGGCAGGGAAAATGTTAGCATGGTTGGAGAAGAGAGATGAGGGTTGGCAACATGTCATACACATTAAAACCACCCAGGCAGGACTGGTGTCCACTGACCAAGGTATTGCGGAGTGCTTCACGCCCTATTACAAGGAGCTGTATAGTGCCCCCACAGACACCACAATATTAGATGGGGTCACTCTTCCCTCATTAGATGCTAACCAAATATCACTGCTAGACGGTGACATCACAGAGGATGAAATAACCATGGCTATCTCGCAACTTCAATCAGGGAAAACACTGGGACCAAATGGTCTCCCGATTTGAAGTATGGAAAGAAATTGAACGTAATTACAGTCCCCCACCTACTTGGTATGTTTACACACGCGAAAGAACAAGGGATACTTCCACCAGATCTGCGAAAAGATAATAGTTAACCAAATGAGGGCAAGCCCGCAGATGAATGTGGTTCATACCGGCCAATATCTTTGATAAATAGTGAAGCGAAAATCGTAGCCAAAACGCTTGCTAATAGACTACAGGGTGTGATTACGTCCCTGATCAGTGTGGCTTTATGCCACAGAGGTCTACGCGGATGTACATCCGCAGACTCCACTTGGCAACAGAAAAAGCACCAGCTCTACAGGAATCCCTAGCACTGCTGGCAATTGACTTTGAAAAAGCGTTTGGATCTGTGTACTGGGGGGCACTATGGGTTATAATGCAGAAAATGGGTTTTGTGGAACTATTCATAGGCTGGGTCCAACTCCTATACAACTCCCCTGAAGCGGAGGTAAGAGTAAACAGATGGCCCTCATGGAGTTTCAAACTAGGAAAGGGCACACAATAGGTATGTCCCCTGTCAGCCATGTTGTTCGCACTAATAATCGAGCCGCTAACTATAATATTGAGAAACACGCGGACATGGTCTGGTTTCTGTTGGGCTCACGATTGGGAGGACAAGGTCTCCCTATACGCTGATGACCTGCTAATCTATCTGAGCAACCCAGCAGTCTCCTGCGCTATAGTCACACAGATACTAGTGAAATATAAAACATTCATTGGACTGAGAGTAAGCTGGGATAAATCAATACTATTCCCAATCAAAGGTGTAGACTGTATACCTCCTGAAGGCTCCCCATACCGGGTTGTAACAGAGTAATCCAGAGCAATTTCGATATCTCGGTATTCAAGTCACAGGCAAACTTGAAGAATATTCAACTAAAAATCTACACCCGGTCGTGAATAGATTTGCAGAGGATGTGAATCACTGGGCTGCACTGACACTGACTCTATTAGGAAGAGCGGCACTATTTAAGATGTTGGCTCTCCCCTGTTTTTTGTATGTTTTACAAAATGCACCACTGCACATCCCCACAACTGAATTCTGCAAAATTAACAGAACGATACGTAAGCTGCCATGGAAAAACGGACACCCGAGAATAGCCTTGCGCACCCTTCAACGTTCAGTCTCGGTGGGAGGGATCGGACTGCCACACTTACAAACATACTATTGGGCAAGTCAGATGGCAGTCATAAACGATATGCTTCACGGAAACGCAGAACTGCCACACATCCAAGCAGAAATAGCTGCTCGACAAGGCACGTCCCCACTTGAAAGCCTCCACCAAATGCAACGTCATCTACCCCTCCCCCCGCACCATGACCACACACATCACGCAGGTATGGGTAGAAGCACACAAGCACATAGGATGGGACAGCAAAATTACCCCATTACAACCGATATGGAGAAACCCATTCCTCTCTGAGCTCCATAAACTCCTGGGATGGCCGAACTGAGAAGAGGCCGTTCTATCGAAAATCAGTGATGTAATACAAAATGACAAGCTTGTGCCCTTTGCTGACCTGTCGACCCGCTTTAATCTCCCAGCAACTGGGCAATATCATTACACCCAATTGTCCCATGCGCTACGTACCCACATGCCAGACCTTGCAAACCTACCCGAATGCACCCCTATTGAGAGAAACATTGTCTTGGACAGTGTTGATAAGACCACGTCAGTAACGTACAACGCAATCTACTCTTTTGCTACGGTAGAACTTGAAAGCCTAAAATCCAAATGGGAAAAAGACGTTGGCCCACTGCTACCTGAAGACTGGGTCGCAGCTATGATGTATCCCCGGGAAACTGCAGTATCAGCTAGAATTAGACTTATACAGCTTAACATTCTGCACAGAGTATATTACCCAAGAGTAATGCTATATCGCTGGGGCAAAACCACGGATTGCCAATTGCCTGCGCTGTCAACGCGAGGAAGGCACCAGATTTCACATTCGGTGGGAATGCCCACGGATTCAACCATTCTGGCAGAAATGCTGTGATAGGCTGTCGGGGGCTATGAGCCGCGCGATCCCCGGGGAACCTAAACTGATAATATTGGGGATAGAGGAAGAAGGAGAGATGACCTGTCTATGACCCCTGGCTTGGCAAAAAGAAATGTGGCACAACTCTGGGGCTCAGATGTCATTCCGAACTTTGATCAATGGGTGGCGGACGTGGACACATGTATTGCGATGGAACACAGAGTATATGCGGCCAGAGGCTCCCCCGTGAAAGCCCACAAAATCTGGCAGAAATGGGACCTGTGCTCATGACAAGTGAACTCTGCCTTGATAAATGATAGTGCGTGTTTGTATACTGTGTAATGCGTTGCCACATAGAAGATATCCAATCTGTTGAGTAGCTGAATCCCAAAATGTATAGCATGTAAGACTGTATGTAAGTGGAATCACTGTATTGTATTTTGTTGGTTTCAACAGTTGTTTTAAAAAAAAAAAGAAATGTGTTTTAAAAAATAAAACCTTGCATATCTTCCTCAGTTTAATAGCTAGACACTTCATTTCAACTCTGCATTATACCTAAGACACTCCAAATCAGTGTATTTAACCTGTTTTTCTTAAAAACCGTTTGGTTAATTTTAGGCTGGAATCCACAATTTTGCAGTTTTACGTGTGATTTTTTATTTTAAATTATTTTCAACATTCTATTCTTCTATTCAGATTCAAAGTGGTTATTTTTGCTCAAACTATAGCTCATGATTGTTAGTATCTTTCCAATGTTGCTCCCATAGAGATTTGTATTGATTTAAGAATTTGTGCACACATTCGTTGTTTTACCCATCCATTTCCAAAATGTCATTTTAAAGTGTAAGATTTCAAATCTGTTTTTCTCTCTTGTTTGGGGAGGGAAGGTTGGATTCAAATTCTGCTTTCCATTCCTTATTCCTGATTACCTGCTGCTTCCTTATATCTATCTAGAATTGTTTATTTGTGGGTTGAGGAGTATTGCAGGGGGAAATTCTAACTTAAGTGCTATCTTTCCAAACGAGCAAAAAAGGGTTCCTTTCTCTGGTGTTTTATATTTTATGTTGCTAAAGAGTGAATTTAAGTACATTACAAACCTTTTTATCTGTTGTTGTCACCACATCCAGGAGCCCGGTGATTGTGCACCTGCAAGCAGCACCTGAATTGCGGGCATTTTGTTTTTTAAATCAGCAGATAACAAATCCGCCTAGCGAGCCCCGTGCTCTCCTTCCCTGACGCTCCCGCTTCCTGGTCCACCTCCCGACCCGCCCACAGCCCTTTCTATTGGCCATCCTGCTTCGAGTCTACTGACTCGCGTGCCCCCGCCGGCTCTCCTTCCATCCAGGAGCCCGGTGAGTGTGCACCTTCAAACAGCACCTGCATTGCGGGCATTTTGTTTTTTAAATCAGCAGATCACAAATCCGCCTAGCGAGCCCCGTGCTCTCGTTCCCTGCCGCTCCCGCTTCCTGGTCCACCTCCCTCCCGCCTCCCGACCCGCCCACAGCCCTTCCTATTGGCCATCCTCCATCCTGCTTCAAGTCTACTTACTCGCAGGCCCCCGCCGGCTCACCTTCCATGCAGGAGCCCAGTGAGTGTGCACCTGCAAGCAGGGCCTGAATTGCGGGCATTTTGTTTTTTAAACCAGCAGATCACAAATCCGCCTAGCGAGCCCCGTGCTCTCCTTCCCTGCCGCTCCCGCTTCCTGGTCCACCTCCCTCCCGCCTCCCGACCCGCCCATCACCCCCTGATTGGCCCCTGCACCATCTAACCCAGACCATTACTGACCGTGCCAGGGCAGCCCTCTGCCCGTGCAGCCCCTGCGACTAAGGACCCGAGGCAAAGGACGGCGCATACAGTGGACGACTCCTGATCGTATCTGCAGGTATCCCCAGGAGAAGCAAGAAGCCAACAACAAGTAAGTGTGGCAAGGACGGGGCCAGAAGCAACTACTTCAGGCCAGACTACCCTAACACTCATCTAACAAAGCATCACCACTGTAAATCCATTATATCTGCAGTCCGAAACTCTGTCCTTTACATGTGAAAGTTGCATTTAAAAGCTGTGCCCAATAGCCTCTCTGAGAAAAGTTGCATTTAGAAGTTGTGCCCAATAGCCTGTGTGTGTATTTAGAAGCTGTGCCCAATAGCCACTCTGAGAAAAGTTGCATTTAGAAGCTGTGCCCAATAGCCTCTCTGAGAAAAAGTTGCATCTAGAAGTGTACCCGATAGCCTATGTGTGTATTTAGAAGCTGTGCCCAATAGCCTCTCTGAGAAAAGTTGCATTTAGAAGTCGTGCCCAATAGCCTGTGTGTGTATTTAGAAGCTGTGACCAATAGCCACTCTGTGAAAAGTTGCATTTAGAAGCTGTGCCCAATAGCCTCTCTGAGAAAAAGTTGCATCTAGAAGTGTACCCGATAGCCTATGTGTGTATTTAGAAGCTGTGCCCAATAGCCTCTCTGAGAAAAGTTGCATTTAGAAGTCGTGCCCAATAGCCTGTGTGTGTATTTAGAAGCTGTGCCCAATAGCCACTCTGAGAAAAGTTGCATTTAGAAGCTGTGCCCAATTCCCTCTCTGAGAAAAGTTGCATTTAGAAGTCGTGCACAATAGCCTGTGTGTGTATTTAGAAGCTCTGCCCAATAGCCTCTCTGAGAAAAGTTGCATTTAGAAGTTGTGCCCAATAGCCTGTGTGTGTGTTTAGAAGCTGTGCCCAATAGCCACTCTGAGAAAAGTTGCATTTAGACGCTGTGCCCAATAGCCTCTCTGAGACAAAGTTGCATCTAGAAGTGTACCCGATAGCCTATGTGTGTATTTAGAAGTTGTGCCCAATAGCCTCTCTGAGAAAAGTTGCATTTAGAAGTTGTGCCCAATAGCTTATGTGTGTATTTAGAAGTTGTGCCCAATAGCCTCCCTGAGAAAGTTACATTTAGAAGTGTGCCCAACAGCCTCCCTGAGAAAAGTTGAATTTAGAAGTATCCCAATAGCCTCTCTGTGAATTTAGAAGTGTACCCGATAGCTTGTGTGTATTTAGAAGTTGTGCCCAATAGCCTCTCTTAGAAAAGTTGCATTTAGAAGTTGTGCCCAATAGCCTCTCTGAGAAAGTTGCATTTAGAAGTGACCGAATAGCCTCTCTGAGAAAGTTGCATCTAGAAGTGTGCCCAATAGCCTCCCTGAGAAAGTTACATTTAGAAGTGTGCCCAACAGCCTCCCTGAGAAAAGTTGAATTTAGAAGTATCCCAATAGCCTCTCTGTGAATTTAGAAGTGTACCCGATAGCTTGTGTGTATTTAGAAGTTGTGCCCAATAGCCTCTCTGAGAAAAGTTGCATTTAGAAGTTGTGCCCAATAGCCTCTCTGAGAAAGGTTGCATTTAGAAGTTGTGCCCAATAGCCTCTCTGAGAAAGTTGCATTTAGAAGTCTACCCAATAGCCTCTCTAAGAAAAAGTTGCATCTAGAAGTGTACCCAATAGCCTATGTGTGTATTCGAAGCTGGGCCCAATGGCCTCTCTGAGAAAAGTTGCATTTAGAAGTTTGCCCAATTGCTGCTCATGAAAGTTGCATTTAGAAGTGTGCCCAATAGCCTCGCTGTGAATTGAGGAGCGTGCCCAATAGCCTCTGTGAGAAAATTGCATTTAGCAGTGTGCACAATAGCCTCTCTGAGAAAAGTTGAATTTAGAAGTTGTGCCCAGTAGCCTCTCTGTGAAAGTTGAATTTAGAAGTGTACTCAATAGCCGTGCATGGAAAGTTGTAGTTAGAGGTGTGCCCTATAGCCTCTCTGTGAATCTAGAAGTGTGCCCAATAGCCTCTCAGTGAAAAGTTGCATTTAGAAGTGTGCCCAACAGCCTCCCCGAGAAAAGTTGCATTTAGAAGTGTGCCCAATATCCTAATAGTCTGATATCATCTGTATAATGTAGAATCTAGTACTGTGCCTAATAGCCTAAAATCCCTTTTATACAAAACTTAATCTAGAGGTAGACCTAATACCACCTCCTGTTTACAGTCAAATCTAGAAGTGTACCTAATACCCTAATATCATCTCTGTGTACAGTTGAAGCCAGAAGTGCACCTAATAGTCTAATATCATCTCTGTGCAAACTGAACTTGGAAGTGTGCCTAATAGCGTGCTCCCACTGAATTTAGAACTACAATCAGAAAGCCCTCCTAAACTCCACCTAAAAGTCCAACTAAAACCATACCTGGAGTGTTGCTACATTCAACTTCTCCTTAAATAGCTTACCCATATTCCAGTTTATTAGAAGAATGCCAGCCTACGAGAAGAAAGTCTACCAACAGCGTAACTGTGCTGTAGCTACAACTAAATAGACTGCCTAACTAGCATAGCCTAGGGTCTAGCTACACCTCAAAACGGCCTAATATCTACAAACTAGTACAACCCTGAAATCAAGACTACTCACAGTCAGTGATATAACCAAACATATAAAGTCCAATAAACTTAAGTTTCAATTGAGACCATACCTAACAGCTCGTACTAAGCATGAGTGCACCCACTCCAACAGAGTCTGTAGGAAACGACCACCGTGGACCGCCCTCACTTCCTGGTGTGCCTTCCGCCCCGTACCCCCTTCCCAAATCAACCCACCCTCCCTTGCACTCCCTACCATTCCCCTCTCCAAACACCAAGCCAGAGGGGCACGATGACGAGCCAACCACCTAAGACCACTCCTCCCCCGAACTCCACCACCGGCCAGCCCACGTTAACCATGCCCGCTCCCCTCACTATCATAGCGGGCACACTGTGCCCTGCAAACATCCACCCCATGCCTTGCCCACAAACCCCCACCACCTTCCCCCCGAACACACCCATCCCGTCCCTAGAAACTTCACGCCTAGCCCTAGCAAGAACCGAAGCCGTGTCCCTCTCCCCCTCTGACCCACCTTCCCTCTCTCACACTCCAATCGCAACAAGGAAACTAAAGAGGAATCGCACCTGGTCCCCCTCAATCTCTCAGCACTCCTCGCCTCCCCTGTCACGACCCACCTCCACTTTCCCCCAATCACCTCCCTCCCCCATAGCTTCCCCTTTCCTGAAACCCCTCTCCCTCCACTTCTCATCAACAGTAATGGAAACTCCTAACCGCCCACACCCCACCTTCAAATCCCCCGAGCCAAACCCGATCATCCGAACACACGCAGCCACCCAATCCCGCCCGAAGCCCGCCAATTCCTCTGCTCGCCCACTCTTCCCACCGATCATCACCCACCCCCTCACTCTCCAGCTTCCTCTCTCTCCACCACTACCCCCTTCCGCCCCAACCCTGAGACCAACCTCGCCTTCCGATGTGAGCTGCATCCTATTTAATGCCCGATCCGTAGCAAAAAACAGATTCTCCATCTTTGACCTCCTCACCTCTGACAATCCAGACCTGGTTTTCATCACCGAAACTTGGTTCTCTGACGACTTCGCTCCAATCGCCAGTGAAGCCTTCCCCCCTGACTACTCCCTCATCCCACTGAACCGTCCCTCTAGAGGGGGGGTCGCATTTGTCTACAAGTCTCTCTTCCACACATCAATCATCGACAACCAACCTTCCATTCCTTCCTGCGAATCACTCCTCGTTAAACTATCCCTCTCCCCGTCGCTCTCGCACAGCTTCCTAATAAGCTACAGGCCCCCAGGCTACGATAGACAATTCGCAAACAACCTCTGTGACTCAATTGCCACCCTTCAACTAAACCATCCCAACCTCACCCTTCTTGGAGACTTCAACATATGGCTCGACATCCCCACCAGCCCTATGACACACTCGTTGACGGTTTAGACGCAATTAACCTCCAACCCCACATAAATGGCCCGACTCACTATAAAGGACATACTCTTGATGCTATCTTTAGCTCCAGCACCCGGATTCATTTAAACCCCCCCACCCTCATCATCTGGTCCGATCACTTCATTCTCTCTTTTGCCATCCACTCGCCCGACCCCACTCCTGTACTCGAATCTGAACCACCAAATCTACGCAAATGCTGGAAAAAACTAATAATCGTCCCAGACCTAGCCGACGCACTCCTCCAATCTCCACCACATACCTGCCTAACCTCCGATGCCTTTGACTCATGGCTCAACACATCTCTGATGCAGCTCACACCCCCTTGTAAACCATCATCCCGCCGTGGCCTTTTCCCCAGATGGTTCACTCCTGAGTTGAAGACCACTAAACAACTATATAAATACCTAGAACGCAAATGGCAGAAAGACAAAACCAAGGAGAACAAGGCCATCTTGGCCCGACACCTCTATCAGTACAAGGCAGAAATCCGGAAAGCAAAAAAAGCCCACTACAACTCCCGAATCCTAAACTGCAAAAACCCAAAGAAGGAACTCCACAAAATCATCTCTGAATTCACCAAACCGGCTTGCACCGCGACCGTCCCGACCCCCTCACAATCACTGTGCAACTCACTCTCCCTCCACTTTTACACCACGGCTCTCGAAAGAACAAATACTCTAGCCACCAAACTGACTCTCTTACATCCACCAGGCAATACTCCCCCCTTAGCAGCCAGCCAACCAGCTGCGACCACTACGCAACCAACATTCAAATCCTTTAGTCCAATATCACCAGAACAATTTCTCAAACTTCTATCTGCCCGCAAACCATCCGGCTCCCCGCTGGACCCCTGCCCGGCCACAACTCTCAAAGAAATTTTCGCTTCCACCTGCGCAGGAGAACACGCAAGATCCATCATAAATGCCTCCCTTTCCTCTGGTGACTTTCCCGACGCATTCAAAACGGTTCATGTCAAACCACTAATTAAAAAACCTTCCCTCGATCCTCTCCAGCCCAAAAACTACCGCCCCATCTCAAACACCAGATTTCTTGCAAAACTCATTGACCGAACCGCCTACTCCCAACTAAATGCCTTTGATGAAGCCAACAATCTCCTAGACCCTGCACAATCAGGTTTCAGAGCCCGTCACGGAACTGAAACCACCCTAACCTCAATCTGGGATGACCTTAAAATGACGGCAGACTCCGCAGGATGTGCGGCACTAATCCTTCTTGACCTATACGCCGCCTTTGACACGATAAATCACTCAATCCTCCGAGACCGCATCCACTCCCTAGGAATTTGTGGAACCGCTCTTAAATGGATAGCTTCATTCCTCAAAGATAGGTACCAAATAACGATACTCTCCCCCTATACCTCCCAAGCCCGACCAGTCGACACGGGAGTCCCACAAGGAGCATGCTTATCTGCCCTCCTGTTCAATCTCTACTTGATCACCCTCCCGCCAATAGCTCGTTCACACAACATCCTGTGTTACAACTACGCCGACGACACTCAACTAATTCTAAAACTAATGAACTCAAATCCCAACTCCCGACCTGACCTGGCCTCCTGCCTCCTCGACATAGAACTCTAGATGACCCAAAGCCACCTCTTTTTAAACCCCTCCAAAACGGAAATCATGGTATGTGGCAACTCCAAGCTTCTTCCGCTACCACTACCCTGGCCACCCGCCATGGGCAGCTCACCGACCCCCTGCAAATCAGTGAAAAATCTTGGATGCATCCTTGACTCTGACCTAACACTCTCGCGCCGAACCAACAACGTCTCAAAATCCTGCCACTACCACCTTAAAACCGTTAGGCGCATCTTTCCATATCTCACCTTTCCTAACAGACTCTCCGCGGTCCAATCAATCGCTATGTCAAGACTGGATTATGCAAACTCCCTATACCTCGGAATCCACGCGTACCAACTGAATAAACTCCAAAGGGCACAAAACGCAGCAGCCAAATTGCTACTTGCGCTCGGCCCAAGGGACCACATCTCCCCAGCCCTTAAGACGCTGCACTGGCTTCCTGTAGCCCGTAGGGTGACTTTCAAAACCTTATGCATCTCCCATCGAGCACTGCATAAAACCGGACCTCAATATCTTCAAAACAAACTAAAACCCTATCACCCCCCTCGCACCCTAAGATCAAGCTCAGCCGGCCTCCTAGTCATACCTAAGACAAACTCAGTCAGATTAGGCGGATCATCATTCTCAGCCTTGACCCCCACCTTGTGGAACTCGCTCCCACCCCACATCCGCCAAACTTAGGATTTAACATCTCTCCGCAAACTGCTGAAAACCTGGCTCTTCCCCTAAAACCAACCGGCAACCAAAATAACCCAAACAGACAAACAGCACCTCAACGACACCAACCCAACAAACTACCTGAGGCGAGAAATGGACAGCTAATAACCCCGAATATAAACTTGAAAGACAAACAGAATTAAACGAGTAAAGTAGATCAAAACAGTGAAGTGGATAATAAGAATAAATCATAGGAAAACAGTAAGGAGTTGTAAACTGCTAAAATGCACATAATGCATGAGGAGGGAACAAAGTGAATGGCATCGATGAAATAGTTAGAATGGATGAAGCGTGTTGAACAGATGAATGCACTGAATGAAAGAATGCATGAGTGGAAGAACAGATGACTATATAGATTGAATAAGTGGGTAAATCGAATGAGTACGTAAATCGGATAAGTGTATAGAATGGATGAACATGTTAAGCAGCTGAGTGTGTAGAGTGGGTGAGTGTAAACAATTGAATGCACTGAGTGGAAAAATGCATGAGTGGAGGAACAGATGACTACATAGATCGAATGAGTGGGTAAATTGAATGAGTAGGTAGATCGGATGAAGGTATAGAATGGATGAACATGTTAAGCGGATGAGCATGTAGAGTGTTTGGGTATGTAGATCGGACGAACGTGTATGGCGGATGAGGGCAAAAATACAGAGAAGCGAATGCAGAACTGATGATTGTACTGAACGTATGAGCGTGTAGAGTGGAGGAGCGTGTATAGCGGAGGAGGTTATAGGGCGGATGAGGTTATAGAGCGGATGAGGTTATAGAGCGGATGAATTTATAGAACAAGATTACTGCGTATTATCGAATGACTCTAAGGGGCTGATGAGTGCATATTAATGTTGAATGCAGGGAAAGCATGAGTGCATAGAGCGGATGAGTGTGCGGAGCGGTTGAGTGCGGGGAGCGGATGAGTTGAATGCGTGGAAAGCACGAGTGCATTGAGCGGATGAGTACGGGGAGCGGATGAGTACTGCGAGCGGATGAGTACCACGAGCGGATGAGTACGAGGAACTGTTGAGCGCAGGGAGTGGATGAGTGAAGCAAGCGAATGATTGTGGGAGCGGACAAGTTGAATGCGTAGAAAACACAAGTGCATAGAGCGATGAGTGCATAGAGCGGAGGAGTCCGGGGAGCGAGTGAATGCGGGGTACGGGTGACTGCGCACGGTGGGTGAATGCGAAATACAGGCGCAGACAGGGTGCATGCGTGGGGCAGTCAGGAGCGCGCAGGGCGGACTGGAATGCATGAGTGCGTCGAGCAGACCTGAGTGTGTAGCGCTGTCGGGGACGCATGGAATGAATAAAAGTCCGTAGAACTGACTGGAGTGCATAGAACCTGCGCGACGTACATAGTATGGTCTGAATGCAGGGAACGTTTGAAAGAGCATGTAACCCATCATATCACACCCCACGCTTACTCTCTTCTTTACACCACCACTCAACTAGAACCCAGAGATACTATGACACCATTCGGTATAACTGTTCTCATACCAACACCTCCCGCTCACTTCCCATCACTCTAAGTAAACATTGCTGGTTACACCCCCCCAGCCAGGTGTTCTCCTCAGGCCTAACGCAGCCGCAGTCGGTCTGGATAAATTCTGCCAGAACGAACACATACCCCTCATCTCAACCACAACACCTACCGCTAAGAAGCAGCTATTTCACGTATACCGCACCAGCTGCACACATACCCGGTGCGCACATGCGCCGTTGACTCTCCCTACTCTCTCTACTGACCTGAACTTCGGTTCCCAAGGGCGTTCAACCTACCAGCGCCTTCAGACCATACCAATGGTATATAAGGTGCTTTATAAGTGCAAAATAACATAACATAACATTGGTGATTGCTGCTCCCTATTCAAAAGTATATCTTTGATTTGAATTTTAAATAAATAAATATTCCCTTTACCAACCAGCCTGATTCCTGATCCATCGTGACGTGGGGTATTTGGGAAGGGGTGTGAAATGGGTGGTATATCACTCAAAATATTGAACCTATATATATATAATAAATAAGCATTTCAGCTGTGCGCTGCATACTAGGCTGAGACCAGGGTGTATCACCTGATTGAAATACTTATTAGATTTGGGGGCTCGTGCCACGATTTTGAGTTTGAGTTACCACCCATGACAGTCTAGCACAGACTAACCTGCAGGGTAGAGACACTTTGCTTGGTTGGTGTACTGCGCTACGCTGTACAAGCGCCTCCCAAAACAAATACTCCAAGACCAGGCCGGTCTGTAAAAGTAAAAGGAAATCAACCCCGAAATAATTAATAAAGAAATTGATATTTCCAAAATGGCTGTTCCTGCAGAAATCAGTATGGCTAGGGAGCACCACATGCACAAACTTTTTGTCAGGGGTGAGTGGCCAGAACAGAATGAACATGTCTGGCTGCAGGAAATCATAGAACAGGTCACTGCCATGAACCTGGATACATGGCAGGACAAGGGCCCATTACACCAAGCTCTTAGTGAATTGTTCAGGGCCCCAAATGTTAAAGAGGAGCAAAGCAAAATTACCAGAATTGCAGCCTACCTATACCTCCACATAGGGGTGATACGGGAAAAGCACGCTGAAAACATAGTTCTGGCACAGAATCAAATTGAATCACTAGAGAGAATCCATAATGATCTAGACTCTGCAGAACAAAGGCTACTGAAGAGCCAAGAATTAGAGGCAAAATCGAGAGATTATGTCACAAAATTAAAAAAAGATCTGGCTCCCTACAGAAAGAGAATGTGGAGCAAGACACCCAATTACAGACACTAAAAGAGGAGTGTCAGGAAAGGGTTGACTCTCTGCAACAGAGAGAACAGAAAGTGGTGCAACAATTCAGTCTGTGCAGAACAGATAGTTACCCTAAGAAACTAGATAGAAACCTTGAAAGAGGAAACTAAAAGATGAATTATGAGAGACCTACACTCAAACAGAATTTGATGAGGAACGCCAGAAATCCAGTGCCATCAAAAAACAAAAGGACGACCTGGCTGAACAGAGAGGCACCCTAAGTCAGGAGAGGGACGCCTTAGGCTAGGAAGTAAGCCAATTAAAAACCAAGCTAAAGGGAAGAAAGCTGACCCTCCAGGAGCTCAATGAATTAAAGCCAGAGTATGGGAAGCTACTAGAGCACACCAGACGGGTGGAGGATGCTCTGGAAGAAAACACCCAGACCAAAGATGCTAAAACTCAGGAGGTGAGTCTCCTGCAGCAGAAATTGGCCCAGTATTCCCAGACCAGGCAGGAAGCGCAGAGGGACAATGAGGCTCTCTGTGAAAAGAATTATGGGCTCCGCCAACAAGTAGCAATGCAAGAGCGAATCATTGAGACCAGCAAGGCCTTGATAGAGGAACAAAAGGCTCCGATTTTTGCTTATCACCAGGAAATCGGGGCCAAAAAAGAAAAGGTAGAGAGGGACAGAACAACCCATGATCATAACATAAAGACCCCTGTACTCGGGGACTCAAACCCCTTCAATACCATGAACCCTGCCAGCTTCATGTCTACTGGCTCATATGAACCAGGGGCCATGGGGATGGTAGAATTTAATAGAGTTGGTAAGATGGGACTGACAGATCAGCGCCCCCTTAGAAATTGATGGACGGGCATCCCTGTACAGATCCCCAAATGTTAGGGCTGATAGCTTTGGCCAGGAAGACTCCTATGAGGGGAGAGTCGGGGAACTGGATCCACAAAAATACTGCCTCCCAAAAGATCAGTTTGTGAAATTTGGTGGGGAACTCCAGGAAATAAAACCCAAAAAGAGTATCCTGAAGACCTCTACCCAGTTAGGGCTGTGGGGGGGGGATACTACACCAATCCTGGGAGCAGGGAAGGGTCAGAAGACTCTTCTGAGCACCACACAAATAGGGAAATTAGGCCCCAACATTCTGCAAGCCCTTCTCAAGCTTGCAGAATCAGGCAGTGCCTAGAGGTTCAAGAAGCCACCTCCAGTAGCAGTGCCTCTGAGGACAAGTGGACTCGGGTGACTAAAACCAAAAAGGCAAACAAAATTAAGAGAGCTATGCAAAAATATCCCCTTAGGCAGATCAAGGCCATTAGGAGTGTTATAACTCCATATCAAAAAAATGCAAAGTATTCTGTCTGGAAACACCTAGAATTTATATGAACAGATGATGGACACTTTTCATCTGAAGGACAGCCAGAATTGCATACAGTATGTGAAGTGGACATTCTCTCCTGAATACTCCAGTTTCTTTGCGGAGTCTGGAGGATCAGAACCACTCAAGATGGTCCACACGGCGGCCATCTTAAAACATTTCTCTGCACATAGAAACCCCCAAGAGGCCCACAAGACGGCCTACAATCTGCAGTGTGGGGAAGATCAGGCCCCACAAGAATTTGTGAAGGAGCTCAAATGTGCCTTTGCGCAGACCACCAGGAGGCTGCGCAAAGATAGTCGGGAGTTCATCACCACCTTTTTTCCATGCACTCCCCAAACATATAATGACCCAGCTGGTGAGGGACTTTCATGAGAAGAGATCACTGGACTGGGTCATAGAACAGGCGACCTGTATTTATGAGGTACAAAAACCGGTAGATAGCAAGAACACAAACAAAAACCCAAAACCAGCCAACACCCCTGCTGCTGCTAAGGTGGCGGGGGTGAAGGTTGCTACCATTTTAGATCTGGAGATGGGGGGGCCTAAAAATATACCTGTACAAAATCCATCCAATCAAGGAACCAGAAGGCCCTTGGGCCAATCCCAGACAGGTGGTAGTCAGGTAGGTAATCCCACAAATGGGACCCCTAACTCCCCTGATTACATTAGCCCCCGATAACTGGGTAGCAACCCCATCCTGGGGTATGTGTGGACTCCCCCAGCCCAAGGGGGGGGGGCAGATCGAACCAGGTAGGTACCACCCCAGGAAACTTCCCTCCTAACATTTCCCAGGAGGGCAGTAATCCCCCAAACGCCGGGTTGAGTTTCTTCCCCCAGTACCCTCAAAACTTCAACCTACAGAACAACCCTCCTTTCTTTCCCCACTTTCCAGAGCCCAGGCAGCCCAATCCGGGAGAGGGGGGGCCCAAGGGTGGAGGGTTACCAACATTTTCCAAACCCAGGGTACTATGGGAGATGGGACAGTTACCCTTCCCGTGATGCACCTAGGATGGACCAGAGACCCCCCCCCCCGTACCAGCCATAACAGGTGTCACAACTGGAGCGCCAGGTCCAGAACCTGTCCCAAGATCTGGGTCGCATGTTGAGGGCTCAGCAGAACCCTCAGATGAACATGGCAGCTCAGAACCCCGGAAACCAAGGGTCTGGTACTCCAGAACAATGACTGGGAGAGAACCCAGACAATTCACCGGTTCCAGAGGAGGAGGCACGGGGGAAGGGAGGTGTAAAGCTTTAGAGGAAGCTTCCTTCCCCACTCGTGAAAAGCCCCTGGAAACCCAGGAACCGGAACCAAAATCTCCTGTCCCCGAAAGTCTGCAACCCAAGTAACAGAGGGCGAGTAGGAGAAATAAAGAACCCAAAAAGGCCCATTTTGGGGAGGAGGTTAATGTCCTCCAATTTGAAGGGGATGGATCCTCAGAGGATTCTGGAAAAAGATCTTCTCCTTCAGGGACGGGGGAACTCCTCCCGAAGAAAAATGGGTCCCAAGAGATCCTGATGAAGACTGTGTGAATGTGGGGACTGAGTTAGAATCGCCCATCATTGAACCCCAGAATGATAATCATGAAAACCACACTGCCCAGACCTATTATGGTGACTTCCTCCAAAAAGGGGGGGGGCGGCCCAGAATCAGAACCAGGGGAGCCCAAAACTTCCTAAATATCCAACTGTCACATTTTTCTTGCAGATCCCCAAGCTCCCACACAGAATCAGGCCCAAACTACCCCGGTATCAGAATCAAGAAAATGACCAACCAACTTGCCCACAATGCACATTATCTTTGCCACCTTGAGGAGAAGAAGGGAAGATTGTATGCCCCGGTCCAAGTACAAGGGCAGTCTACAGTCCCAGCACTGGTGGACACTGGATCCCAAGCCACTCTTCTGTCAAAGAGGGCCTTTGATCAGCTGAATTCAGGAAGGGGGGAGAGATACCAGATCCGTCTCGCTCCTCTTCCTGGACAACTTCAGAACTTCGATGGGAATGAAATTCCTGTCGAGGGGACTGCAGATCTGGAAATTAAAATTGGGGGACACAAGATGAAGCATCCGCTCATAGTTGTGGCGCCGGAGGGGACACACTGTCTACTGGGGAATGACATCCTGCGAAGATTGTCCCCCCCCTAATGAACTGTGTACACAAGGTCCTCTGGACCCAGACTAACCGGCCAATAAAATTAAAACATAGTGTCAGCCATGTTAGTTTAAATGGCACATGCCACGTGGTTGAACAAAAACAGGATCATATTGAGTTCCATTTTCAAAACCACCAAATCCCTGACGTGTCAGTAATTGCTGTAGGATAACAAACTGGTGAAAATCAACCTTCCGTCCAGTTTCAAGTGGCGTTCCACACTGGAAGGAAATACCCTGAAATTCTATACCAATTCACAATCTGAAAATCCCAATTCCATAGCCAAAATTGATAACCAACCAGCACAAAGTGTAGCTGGCGTTCAGAAGAAGGTTGAACAGCTCTTCGTTCCGATTCAGTTGCATGACGGGAAGGAGTCTGTCCTCGCCCTAGTTGACTTGAATAGCAAAGAAAGCTTCATCAGCAAAGTATTATTCAATAAACTCCCAAAAGACCAGACCCTCCTCGCTGTAGAGTCAGTGTATCAATGGGCATGAGGCCTGGAAATCCCCCGTTCCAAACATCTTTTGCTTAGCAGTTGTCTGATCAAAATTTCTAGAGGTGATAAAAGCATACAACACAATTATTGGGTCGTGTGAGGTGTTCCTTCCGCCTTTTACATGGGCAGTCACATCCTCAACCAACTCGAGATTCATTTGGATCCCAGTTATTGCCAAGTCCGGTCCCAACTGGAGAGTAAATCTCAGGGTCCTGGCAATCCTAAAGAAAGCCTTCCACTCAGCCCCAATGCTACGGTAGGAAATGGAAGTTCAGAAGTGGAGGAAACGTCACCATCCCAGGCCTCACCTACAGAATCTGCATCCCCAAAGGTGACTTGACAGAGAAAAAGTGGGTCCACATTAATTAGCTAAAGAGTTGCCACTCCAGGCACACTGTGCAGCAAACAGAGGAGTCTACAGAAAACCCAGTGGGGGATATATCTGAAGCATAGGAATATTTCAAATTGTCACTGAATGCATGAGTATATCCCACTGCTGTCATCCCGATTGGAGGACAGTTAGTGGGGAAATTGTCCTAACCGGTTTGTGTTCTATTTTTATAGATTTGCACTGATTATACCGTCCTTACCAAGGAGGACCTCCTCGGGGACCTGGAAAGGAGAAACCCAAGGAAATCCAGAGTGTCGCTCCACACCAGAAAAGAAAACCTGAGCGAAGGCTGGGGGTATCGTTCCACATTCCAACCAGAGGCAGCGAGGAGAGCGTGCCGCATCACTCGCTGATGGAAAAAGGACTCATACCCGACTAAACTTGCTTTTTCAAGAAAAGAAAAAATCCCACTTGCCTGACTACCCCATGACTGGAAGTCCAGACGAAGTCGTGGGGGGGATAATCTGTGGGATATTTTGACCCACTCAGATGTGCCTCACTACATCACTTTACTGCATTGGTGCAAGAAACAGCACAAAATGGCCGCGCTGACTCCTGTGCGCGCCAAGGTCTATAAACCACATTTGCGTAATGACCAGAAAATGGCTGCACTAACCTGTCACCCACATTTCAGGTGGGGTGAAACAGAGTACTCACTGCAGGAGCATGCCAGTGTGCTCTGCAACATTAAACATGGAGTGAAGTGAAAGAGGCAGCATTCTTTTGCTGAAAACCCAAAATGCCTCTTTAAAATGATACTTTCTCAACCTTAAAAGTGCTGCTTGGCTTTGCATGCCTGTACACTTGCCATCTCACTGATCTCCGGTCTCCAGCAACCAGAAAGGCCAGTCCATTGCAGTCTGGTGACCAGAACTGCCCAACTGATCCTGTTGCGCCAGATTTGCCCAGCTGTCCTTGGTTAGACCCGATACGTGTGATGACCAGAACCCTTGACGGTCCAAAATCCTAAATTAAAGTGGACTGTAAGTATTAATAGGGATCATAGAAACCCATAGCATACCTTGCCTTGCCTTGTCTCATCCCCATCTCTAAACCATCCTATCCTTACCATAATTACTTGTAACATTGTCAGAATCCTTATTGCAATTCTGTTCTCG